>NC_061065.1:7983313-8008313 GCF_021917145.1 Hypomesus transpacificus | reverse complement strand
TACCTGGAGTATGAGACCAAATGAATGAGGCAGACACTCATTTCGGAGTTAAATAGCCCCATGCACACCGAACAAATTGATCGTGGCATTGATCATTTACAACACATATTAGATGAAGCTCATCCACCCATAAGCAAACCATTGGCCTGAAAGGTGCAGCAGGGAGTTTAATTGGTCCTGGCAGATGTTCATTTGTTAATATGTCGTCCCATCTATGTCTGGAGGGTTCCTGTAAGTGTGGTGGCAGTTAAAGTATTTGAGTATTTGGTCTCAAACGCATCGTTAGACGGAGCTCATGTCTAGACACAAACAAGGCTGTTTATCCAATCTCATACTTTTGGTCTGACTGTTGGATAACAGATGGATAACCGTGAAGTGTTTGTGTGAGCACGGACATACTAGAGTAGTTTTCTCTTTAGGCCAGAGTGAACCTCACCCAGACTGCCCGCCCCCACCCTCAGAGAAGGCCTGTGTTCCATCCCACCCTGTCTTGTTCTGGTCACCACCCACAAAGTTGTATTTCCTGCCCGGACAGAAGTTGGATTTTCTCTTTACAAGTCATCTAATCAGAATCCTATTTTTAAATAGGGAGTGCTCAATGGATCGACCAAGGGATGACTAATCCGTTTAGAGTTCTGGCCAGCTATGAGCTAACAAATGGACCCACAAATGGACCCCCAAAACTGAGATTGAGTCAGAATCAGAAAACACCAAGACCGGTGAACGCAAAAACATCTTGCAAAGTTTCCGGCGTTGTCGTGGTAACACTTTATTCTTTCACAGGATTTTTTCCATGAACTTCAACCGATGAGATTTTCTTGTTTTGTGGACAGAACTTCCATACTCCTCCATAATTTGCCTGTACTTTGGGACATTTTAATGCAAACCAACAGAAATGAGATTAGATTTATTTGAATCGTTGTAATAGAAAGTCCCTCAATGAAATGTGACAGTAACTAGGCCAAGTATGAATACTGTATGGTAACTACATTCTGCTTTCAGCTCAACAGAATATTACAAACAAGCGAGTGTCTCTTGCTCGGTTCCATCACACAAACACACACACACACGCACACACACACACACGCGCGTGTGTATGCATGAAGGAACAGGGAGTTTATGAGGTTCTCTCTCTAGGACATGATTGGGGAGGCTCCTCATAGCAGCTTCTGCCAGACCAGCTTTGTACCTCTCTCACTCACCTGGCCACTCCAGTCCACCTGGGCTCCAGCCAATAGAAAGGCCACTTGGTCAGACAGCACTTTTCAATTGTACTTGGACTTGAAAAGTACTTGGACTTCAATAGTACTTGTATTACTATTGTACTCAGCATTGTGAGTATGGCCAAATAATTACAGTGATGTGCAGAATGCGAAGATGATTAACATGTGCACTTATAAATAGATTAAACATAGAATGCAAATACTGTAACATTTGTACATTTAAGTTGGTAGATAAGTAAATCGATAGGTTTTTATATGATAGTTTTTTTATAAATATTTATTTTAAGCACGTTAAAATATATGTTTAAAACGCTATGTCTACCTAGAGTAACATATGTAAAAATAGATGTGAGTAATGCCATATAATACATAACTAAATATAACGACACTGACCTCATTTGATGACATGCTCACCGTATCTGTGCTCCTATGGGTATAAAAGAACGTACAATTTGTCTTCACCAGTACACATAGTTATGGTGAATGTCACGCTGTGTTTATGACAACATGCTGAAGTTGGCGATGGTTCAGCAGTTATTTCCATTGGGTCAGAGAGCCGAGCAGCCTTCCTCATGCACACCCCCGGCTCTGCCCAGCCTCATCACATCTATTGTGGCTTAATTCCATCTGAAACAGCCTCCTTGTTTTGTCCGCTTGCAGTGTAACGCTGGCTAATCCTCGCATGCTTGTCAAGCTCCCACTTTGTAATGCTGTGTCTTGTGCTTGGAAAGCAGCAGCATTAATTTAACTCTCAACTTATCCAGTGAATGGGGAAGGTATTAAAATTCACCAAAGTACCTCATCCCTTTGCGCCTCTCTCTAATGGAAATACCCACAAATAGAAATGTTATTTAAGTATGGGTGCGGAGAATCACACTTGGCGCCAAAAGTCCTTTTAAAAAATGGAAATGTGAATCGTGATCACTTGGGTTAATCTCTTTACGACTGGTTAGAAGGTTTAGGCATTTGGGCACCTAGACTGTCTGTTTCCTGAGAAGTAGTGACTAAACCAATGAGAAGTGCAAATGTAATCATGACATTGTGGGGTCATAAAGCACTTAGCATGGCACACTGTTTATTGAAATGTAATGAAAGCCTTAATGTGTATTATTGGGTGTTACAGAGCACAAAGAATGGAATTTTCTCTGGTTCGGTAAGGGGCTTAGTATGGCATTTAACTGGAAACAGTCTGCCAGACATCTACACTGAAACAGAAGAACACATGTTCCAGAGAGAGTTGGGGTGAGGTCACGGGGGGGTTTCAGAAGAGCAGTGGGGTTAGAGTGTGGGCTGGCCCATCACAAGGGCTATAGTGGGCGCTCGTGGACTTTTACAGAAATCGATTCACAACAAGCCTTGAGTGAGAGGGCTCAAAGTGGCGTGGGTGCTTGAAAACAGTCATGGTGCGTTACCGGCAGTGACGTGTCGTGACCATGAAAAGTGATGAAGGATCGTTATGGAGACTCCAGAGTCTTGGAGTTTTCTGGAATGGATGAGACGGATGACATGCAGAGAGACAGCTGATTATAGAAAGTTGGTCATGGTGAGTGGGACCCCCAGTCTGGTCAGGTTTACTCAAGGCTGAGCGCTAAAGAGAAAAAGACATTAATTTCGGGAGGCTAATGGGATCTTTCTCACCTCTGCAGAGCATAACTCAGCCATCTGCTGCCGGGAGCTGTTCAGTGTTGAGCTTGTCTCTCTGGAACACAAGATGGACAAACGGCTACCTGGGTGCAGCACTTAACAGCTGAGCACACTTACAGATACTTTCTCTTTATCTCTCTTTCTCTGTCTCTCTCTCTCTTCTCACAAATGCACACACACATAGTCACACAGTCACACAGTCTACATTTTTTCCCTTCTCAGTCTCACCTTGTGGAAATATTTTCTTAAGAATATGTAAGAATGAGTGTTCTCTCAAAAGCACAAACAAAAGCAAACACAGCCACACAAAGAGAGATGCACACACACAAGCACACACAAGCGCACATAAGCACACACAAGCACACACACACAAGCACAAACACTCACACACACACACACACACACACACACACACACATAAACTATGTGAGACTCCCCACAATAAATCATTCTAGTCTTACGACCTTCATGCTTACGTAAACCAAATAAAAAAACAAATGTTTCGATCGTGTCGAAAGTGTCATTTGAATGCACAGTCAAGATGATTTGTTTACTCATGCGTTACGTGAAACCATATGACGTCTATGTAAGCTCTCAGTAGGACTGAGCTTGGAAAGCAATTCCAGCTACACACAGGCTACAACTATACACGGGCAATCAAGAACAATAGCTTAGGGTAGAGGAACAGAGGACATTGAAAATAGACCTCACAGTTGGAGACTGTCTGGTTTGGAGACAATATTGTGGATGTGTCTTGTATCAGTCCATTTCATACTGAGATCCCACAATGTAGCCGTACAGAAGACTCGGCATTACGCAGGCTTTACTTGTTTACACTGAACCGATGCACGATGCCACCCTGTGAGTGATTTTAGACAGCATGCTGGCGTTCCAGATTCTGAGGCGTCAGAGTTGGTGTGTCTAGTTAGTGTTGTGTTGCCATCCCACCTCTTCCTTTACTAAGCCAGACGTTGATTAGGATCTTTGACCACCTCCACTACTGGTTACATCATGCTGGCACAACAGTGACTCCCCTTTCCATGTTGGTACTTTCTAAGCAGAACTGCTAGGTGACATGAAGGTGCAGCTTTCCTGCCTTGAACAGGCGGTGTAAAAGGAGCTATTGTTTGTTATGTGATACACTCTGACATACTGACAATGAAAACTCATTTGAGTCTTCAATCTTTGCCAGTTGCCATGGCTTTGGACGCCTCAGTGTGAGCCTGTGTTTGACCATAGCCAGCCCTCATATGTTGAGGCACACTGCGGGGGTAGTCTTTATCAACCATACCCTGAGGAGGTGATAACGACTGGTGTATGGGTGGAGGGTGTGTGTGTTAATGTTCATGTGTGTGTCACACAGTGTAGGTGTGGTGTGTGTGCGCGTGCGTATACGGATGTGTATCGGTATGTGTACGGAAATGTGTGTGCGCGCGCGTGTTTGTGTGCGCGTGTGTGTGTGCGTGTGTGTGTGTAGCATATGAAAGGAAGGGAACAGGGCATGTTTTCTCTGATGGCCAACACAGGCAGGCGATGATGCATTGTTGTTGGTAATGTGGTGGGGGGTCTATCTCTGGGAGCCTTTCTCTGAGTATAACACAGAGGCATCTGTCTGCCTGTGCCCGAGTGGTGGCACTCGTACTTGGTATTCCTGGAAGGGCAGAGCTGGCTAACGCAGCCCGACCAACAGACTGGCAGATCGCTGGGCGTGACCAGACCCCACTGTGGCACATAAGAATGGCACTAAAACGAAAACTATAAATATAATGCTTCGGAGCCGAGCTGAGTTAGGTTGAGTTTGAGGCAGGATGAGGATGATGTCGGCGGTTTATAGCGTTGTGGATTTATGACAAGCTGTCGCACATTTGGTATGGGCCATTATGTTTTTTTTGTGTCTTCCATTGATGTGATTGGGTTAAAATAAATGAAAACAGTTAAAGCACTGTGCGGTTTTTAGATTCTTGGCGATATTGAAGATGGAAGATCAACAAAAACAATGTTATCCAATGGGTGCTTAAGCCAAGAGAATACAAATGCATAAATATGTTTTGTCTGGCTTGGAAAACCGTTTTAGAAACCCAATACACCCCAAACTATGAATTCATTCAACTGATGGCAGAATGTTCCATGAACATCAATGTGCCATGGTTTGATGCCTATTATACATCAGCATATATTCATTTCATTCTGGTGACTTTCTTTGCTTTTCACTGTGGTAAATCATACCGTTTTTTACAATATGGTGCATCCACATTGAAAATGAATCAGAGAAGCTGGTTTCAAGCAGTAGATTTTATTGATGCATATTGATTTTGAACTCATCACCTGACAGTTAGCTGAAATTCACCCATCTGTCCACTGTCCATCCAATCACACTCACCAACACTAAACAAGGTGGTCTATTTATAAAGTATTATGAAAATAGTCCCTGACTTGTGGTCTTCTGAACGCTCGTTTGTGCCCTTGTGACATTACGTGTAAAAGGGGTTTTATGAATTGAGTTTGATTTGATTTGATTAAGGGCTCAGCTGTTGGAATCCCGTGTCATATCCCATGTTTCAGTGTCAGGAACAGAAGCATGCTGGGAAACCCCTGCAGCCTGACAGCAGGACCATCTTTAGGCCCTGACAAAAGACTCCACTTCCTCTTCCTCCTCCTCTTCTTCTTCCTCTTCCTCTTCCTGTTCCTCTTCCACTGTTGGAAAAATTGAAGATGTAACTGTTATCCTGTATAAGAATGATTCTGTGTTCAGCATTCCTTGTGTGTAGAGAGAGGCTGTGGTAGAAATGTTGGTCATATGCATAGATGTATGTGTATGAAATCTACAAGCTTCTATGTTCATTGGTAAGAGACAGGAAGGGAAGATAATTAAGTTGAGTTCAAAGGAAAGTGAGGTGCTGATGGCTCTATGGGCAGCTTGCCCTGGGGGATGGGTGAAGCATCTTATATGGCCTTCTTGCTTAAAAGGCACACACACACACACACACTCAAACACACATGCACACACGTGCACCAGGTCTATGCAAGGGAGCCAATGAAGAAGGGCCATGGGACATTTGCATGCCTTTGTCTTAACCAAGGACTGTAAAGAGCGGGGCTACTTAAATAGCTTGCTAGCACAACATGGTAGCAGACAAACTTGTAAGCACAATGGCATGTGATGTTTTGTCTCCTTGCGGCCGCAAGCAATAAAGCTTTCTTAAACTTGTTCACCGACTGACTGTGCAATGCTTGATAGATGAATATTTCTGACATCCTCTTCCTCCTCCTCTTCCTCTTCTTCCTCCTCCTCCTCTTCTTCCTCTTCCTCTTACTTTTTTTCTTACTCCTCCTCCTCCTCCTCCTCCACTTCCTTCTCCTCCTCCTCCTCCTCCTCCTCCTCCTCCTCCTCCTCCACCTCCTCCTCCTCCTCCACTTCCTCGTCCTCCTCCTCCACCTCCTCCTTCTCCTCCTCCTCCTGCACTTCCTCCCCCTCCCCCTCCCCCTCCTCCTCTTCCTCCTCCTACACACTAGTCCTTCTCACAGTATGTTCACATAATAGCAAAGGATTTTTTCTCTTCCTGAAAGAGCTAGGCCGAATCCCAATACTCCCCCTTGCACCTTCCCCCTAGCCCTTAGTTTACCCCAAGCCCTTGGCCCTGGAAACTGAGGGGTAAGGGCTACATATCCCTGAGAAATGGGACGCCACTTGGTTACAGGTACGTCATCTAGCACGTATCGATATCTCCAAAGCAAGTAGTGTTATGCACTGATATTACTGTAAACGAAATTCGCTGCTAATGGAGTTTACTTAAAACTGTAGACATGCTAGTAAAAGAAATGCAGGACTGTTGTGTAACTCAGCACTGTCACATTAGCGTATCAAACTAGTGATTTTTTGAAACGTTTCAATTAGGAAAATGGTTGCAAATATATATGTTCAGGACTGTGTATAACACAAAACAAGACTGTCATAATTTTTTTATCAATTAATTAAGCCGAAAATATTACATTTATCGGACTCTCTGGATGATTTGGCCGCCATTTTTGCCAGTCGCGTAGTATTCATATAGCCCTAGGTTTCAAGTAAGCTCCCGATCCTACTTGGTTTTAAGGGGTGTATACCCCTTAGTCTTAGCCCTACCCCTAGCTCAAAAAGAGTATTGGGACACCACTAGCTCTCACGGGAACACGCAAAAAGGGGAAGGGGTAAAGGGGAGTACTGGGGGAGTATTGGGATTCGGCCTTAGTCTTAAGATTTTTTTTTTTTGAAGTTAGATCTTGGGTATTGACACCTGTGGGCATTTCTTAAGCCCTTTGTGACACTACTTGCAAAGAGAGCTTTACAGATTTGACTTGATTTCATTTGACTTTTAACAGTAAGTCTGCACAGTCTAACATTTCCAGCTGCTTTTTTTCATTGATCTTCTAGCTCCTTCTCACCCCTCAATCGCAGACACGGAGCAGAAACAAGAGTAAGTCTTTGATGGCAGCTGATGTGGAAATATGGAAGCCTTCTCTGATGATGGGAGTCTCAACGGGAGACTGTATATGACCGAGAGCACTCTGACCTGACATTCTGCCCTGTTTCTCTCACTCTAACCTTTCTCTAATGACAAGGCCTGCTGTTTGCCTTACACCGGGACCTCCATTCATTCAGTTTTGTCAACCCACGCCCTGTGAGCCACTACTGAGGTTTTTCTGAGGATGATTAATAAACGTCATGGCTAGGAGAGGCGATGAAAGATGAAAAGGAACTTTGAGAGGAAGGTCATCTCCAGACCTGTAGCCCCTTGAGAACATGTGATGGAGCCTTTGCATGTTGGCTTGCAGGCTTGCAGGAACCATGGAACACCGACTGCAGACCTGTAGAGGTACTTGAGGAGGGTCAAACACACACACACACACACACATACAGAGACGCACAAACACAAACACACACATGTACACACATTAACGCACTCACACACACACCTACATGCGTGTGCTATTCATCTGTTCTCTGCATTACGTAACATGTTCTACAAGTACCTTGATGCTCCTGTGGAAAGAAAAGTCCTCCAAGGAACTGTAAATAGACACACTCACTCATGCCGATACCATGACCTTTGCAGCACTCGTATCTACACTTTTCAATATAATATATAAATGTTCAGTCAAGCTTACTCAACAAACACCGTTTTTCCAGGTCCCTTTTAAATGATAGTTGTGGATTCAGCAGATTCACTTTATCCAGGACACATAAGTATTTCAACTTCTAGGTTTGTGCTGATGTACTCACAAGTCAAGTAGATTTAAACCCCAGTAGGTTGCAAAAGGAAAGCAGCAGATGGATGAGGATTGTCGGGTGAGAGGAAGGGGAAATTAAAGCTGTGCCTTTATCGCCTCCCAACTAACCCACCAAAGATTGCAGCTCACACACCCAGAGAAGGAGGAAGGAAATGTCAGGTTTATATCAAAAAAGGACCTCTACTGAAAGTATAATTGTATGTTTTCTGTGATGACGCGTTGGCGATGATGTTTCTAAGGGGGTGACTTCAATTGCCACCTTGAAGAAAATAAAATGACAGTAGCCTACCGTCAGTTGGAGCTGCAGCTAGCATCGCTACACCTCAGCAATAAAAATTAAATTAAATTAAAAAGAAAATCACCTCTTGGTTTGACCCCCCGTGTGTCGAGTCTGTTTCATCTTGGTAAACTCACCTCCTCACCTCCCTGCTCTTCCTTCTCTTGTCAGCGCTCCTCTGCACTCTCCACGCACTCAAATCGCTGTCTGGGAGGCGCTGATAAGCTCCGAGGCAGACACAAGCGTTTGGGGCGTCGAGTTAAGAGCAGCTAGCAGCGACCGACAGGTTAGTCTCCTTGACGTGCTTGTTTCCTCCACCGAAGAGAGGGGGAAGGAAATGCCTGACTATTTCTCCATCTTTCCGCCCTCTTCCTTCACCTCACTCTCTTTCCCTCCCTCCCTCCCTCTCTCTTCTCTTTCTCTCTCTCCCCCCTCTCTGTGTCCAAGCATATGACCGCTGTTGCTTCCTTTTAAGAGTGCTGACGATATTAAGTGTGGACACATTTATCGTGAGGACTTAAAATATGTGTCATCATACAGGTGCAGGCAGATTATCCTTTTTCATGGAGATCAAGTCCCCCACTCAACGGAAATTCGCAGAAATTCCTTCAACTGGAGCAGTAATTAAACAAAGCTCATGTTTATTCATGAACTTCTTGTACCCAAGCATAAGCATAATTATGAGTTGGTACTCCAGACACCAGAATTGAACACACGTTTTCATACTGTACTCTCACATAACTTGTTGCTGTCCCAACTATTAGTCACACACTTCTTTGTTCAAAAGGGGATCTTTCATTTGGGCCTCTAGAAATCACAACATTTACCATCAAGAGCTTGTCTGAGGGACAGATAGCTCGGGAAGGGTAATTTGAGTGTAACCCTAACCCTTCTAATACCTCTCTTCCTTACTCTTCCCTTTTTTCTCCATTCCATTCCTCCTCTTCCCTTCCCATCGTTTCTCCCCCCTTTCTCTCTCCCCCCCACACCTTTCCACTCCACTTCACTCCACAACACTATTCCTCCAGATCCAGAGTTCTTCACCTGCTAACACACATAAACACAGCTGAGTCTTGGTATTGTACTACAATCCTATAACATGCCACTGTATAGAGAAGGGCTTTGTAAGAAGTATATTTTGTGCACTCTTTTTGTAAATGTATATTTCAATTGATCTATGCCTTTATGTTTTTCTATTATTCTGTTCAAAATCACATATAAGGCCATCAGGTCCGTTTGAAAATACTGGAGACAACTCTTTCTTTGCAAGGCTTTCAAGTCCGTCTTTGAAACGAAGGCCTTCGTGATGGAAGCATCACAACATGGTACAACTCTCACTGTAAGCATGACTTCTTCAAGCTCTTTTGTAAGTAGTTCCCTTTTCTTGTAATTATGA
This sequence comes from Hypomesus transpacificus, assembly GCF_021917145.1. Classification (NCBI taxonomy): domain Eukaryota; kingdom Metazoa; phylum Chordata; class Actinopteri; order Osmeriformes; family Osmeridae; genus Hypomesus; species Hypomesus transpacificus. The sequence continues at coordinate 7,998,505 of NC_061065.1, read as the reverse complement.
TATTTCTGCTACAATAACAGGAGACAATGTTTTCCTCACTACATCTGCACCTCACAACACAACAAACTCAACACTATTTTCAAAGAGAAGCAGGTAGATTTTCACCGGAGGTTAGCATCAACATTTTCCTCAGTAATCACTGAATCTTTTAGCCACACTTTGTACACGTGCTTCAATGTCCTGCCCTATCCTCTGAACTGTAGCTAAACAAATTAAATATGTAGGGAATCTGGGCAAATCTTTCCATATGAGCCTCTCTCTCTCTCTCTCTCTCTCTCTCTCTCTCTCTCTCTCCCTCTCTCTCCCTCTCTCTCCCTGTACCCTGGACTCAGTGGTCTCCTGCGCCAAGCTGCTCTCTGTAGCCGCTGTGTAAATGTAGTTAGGCTCTACATCCCTGAGGAAATCCAAACAGATCTAAGGACACGGCCTTTCCTGGAAACTCACTCATTGGGTGTGTGGGGTGTGTGTGTGGGGTTCACAGGAAATATCCAATGAAATGTTGTATCAGATCAGAAAATGGGCAATGGTTATTTAAGATTAGATTTAGTTTTTATTGTTGGCTAGTTGTGGAAACAAAGAATTGTTTTGAAATGGTTTGTGTTTCGAAATCACCTGTCGAAGGAAATGGATCTTGTTTTAGTAACAAAACCCTCAACCTACGCTAGCTTCCCCGTGCTGAGCCTCTCTCCGAATGCATACATTTCAGTAAGAGCCGATGCCAATTACCATGTAATTACATCACAGTGTGTACTGTTTGTACACTGGTATTGCTATGTACTGTAGTCACACAGTAACTGTCACTGACCTCGGTATGTTACCTATGCCTGTGTAGTTTAGTCATTTTCTTGTACCCTTTTCTCGAAGATGTATTTAAATGATCCACGTTATTACTGCTTAGCAGTGTTGGCCCATATTCTGCTGTCTGGTCACCCTCTGGAACTTCTGGTCTGAGCGTGTCTCTGCTCCATCTGAGCGTGTCTCTGCTCCATCTGAGCGCATCATTATGATGCTCCAGTGGGGGGGGGGGGACTAGGCCAGGAAGAAAGACCGGGTCCGATGACAGATCAAATAATGGCAAATCAAAATAACGGCAAAAAATATCCATTCTCCTTCGACGTTCCATCACATTCATGGCATGTTCTGGAAAGAACGACCACACGTGTATAAAAAAGGATATCTACATGGATCCGGGGATGTACGATCCACAGTGAGCGGAGCAGAGTGGAGAGAGAGAGATAGAGAGATAGAGAGAGAGAGAAAGAGAGAGATAGAGAGAGAGAGATTCATCACTCTCTCAGGCCCCTTAATGCCACGTTGAGATAGTAAGGACTGAAAAGGCTCTGGGATACTGCTGGTGGTGGAGCAACATTACATTAAAGCAGTGTTTAATGTCAGTGGTGTTAGGGGGGCTTTATGAAGAACTATAATGTCCTTGTGCGTTCGACTGCTTCTGAGCATTTGCCAAACTGTGAGGGGTTAGAATGGGAATACAGAATAATGAGCGTTGACAAAAGGAAGATGGATCACATTAATCTGAGCAGAGTTTTTTTTCTTTCTCTCTCTTGGCTTTACAGAGTACAGAGTACAGCGGTTGTGACGCTGACATGGCATCCTTTTTATTTGATGAGCAATTAGCACAGTCTCGCCTGAGTTTGTATCATGATGATCCATTCATTTCCGTGGTGTAATTATGTGTATAAGGCTCCTCATTTGGAAAACATTGAACTCATCAATCTTTTTGCACCCGTTTTCTAATTCAGCCAATTGAGAAAACCCTGGGGGACGCCAAAACCGCACTTAATTGTCCTCATTCCCCACAGCTTCTAATTACACCCAGCGCTTTAGATCTTGTTAGAAAAAGTTCAAGATCCTCCTTGCCCCTTACTGAGCTCTTCTGTGTGCTGAGAGAGGGAGAGAGGGAGAGAGAGCAATTGTGAGAGAATGCATTCGTGTGTGTTTGAGTGTCAGCGTGTATTGGTGTGAGAGTGAGAAAGAGAGATATGTGTAGGTTTGTGCGTGGAGAGGAAGAGTCATGGAGAAAGCAAAAAAGGGAAAGAAAGAGAGAGAGAGAGAAAAATATGTAAGTGTGTGCGAGAGAAGGAGACTCTGAGAGTAAGAGTGAAAAAGAGGAGTCAAGAGAAAGAGAGAGAGAGAGAGACAAAAAACGAGAGAGAAAGAAAATGAGAGAGGGAGCGAAATTCCCTTGTCACCCTGCCCTCTGGCAGCTGTGCCCTGGATAAACAAACATGCGTGGCTGAACATCAGTCAGCCTGTTGGGTGCTGGGGCTTGATTAAAGCGCTCCCTCTTTTGTATCTCTGTGGCCTTGCTCCTCCGAGCGCCCAGATAAATGAATTAATAAATAGCTCTCGTTGTACTAATGGGAGAACTGGGTGGGTGTAGCTGTTGCTGGGTGGGTTAGTTAATCGCCAAGGTTGGAACAGTAGCTAGCCAGGGTCAAGAGGGTTTGTGTGAGTGAACGGTACCGGGTCCAACACACCTAAAGTCCAGCTATAAATCAGCAGAGCCCGGATCAGCACTTCTGTGGATCCAATACTCTGAGGATTAGGAATGGGAGAACATTTCATCCTCACCTCTTTTTCTCCTTTCCCCTCCCCTGTCGCCCTCTGCACTTCTCTTCCTTCAAACATTTGGCTATTAAACAAACCAGGTGCTGTGCCTATCTGCCCCTAAACCCTTCACTGTTGTCCTCGTAAAATTCACCCAGTTAGAATAGAGAGGGAGAAATGGTTCTCACACATAGAAAATGTAACACTGTCCTTGAACTGGAAGTGTCATGAAAAGGTTTTGTGCTCTTTTTGGATTACAATTACGTTTTGTATTGATTCTAGGAACTGAGAGGTTTTCTGTCATCCGGGTAGTGTAGGGTTTCTTCACATTCCTGCAGGAGACCTTGGAGACCCATGTCACTCTGGTCTGCCATGTGAAAGCAGATGGAGAGAAAGCATGTGTGTGTGAGTGTGTGTGTCCCTGTCTCACCTAACAGATAGGAAGGTGGGCTGAGGTGGATCAGCATCTGGCACACTGCAGGAAGACGGGCGAGGAGAGAGTACACGCCCACGGGAGGACGTGAGGACGCACACACACACACACCACACACACCTACACACACACGCACCACACATACACACACATGCACCACACACACACCACACACACACACCACACACGCATGCAGATATGTGTCCAAGGACGCCCCCCCCACACACACACACACACAAAAGCAGATCCCTGTGGCCTGCTGAATATCAAGGTCGAACAAGCACCACCTGAGCCGTGTACCTGAGCTGGACCACACAGCTGGCCCGCTGTGAGGCTAATGACCGGATTCAACAGGGACATGGGCTACACACACACACACATACACATGCACACACACTCACTCACGCACGTACACACACTTCACACCCACACACACACCCTCCACGCAGGCACACCCACACACTGACATCCAAAGCTCACTTCCCAAATTTTAACATTTGTTCACCTCCCAGCGACACTTCTTATCAAAGACACTGACCGATTTTCTAACGGGTATGATTATGCTGCAGGCCTCCATCAGACCCTCCGCGCCTCCATCAGACCATCCAGGCCTCCATCAGACCATCCAGGCCTCCATCAGACCATCCAGGCCTCTATCAGACCATCCAGGCCTCCATCAGACCATCCAGGCCTCCATCAGACCATCCAGGCCTCCATCAGACCATCCAGGCCTCCATCAGACCATCCAGGCCTCCATCAGACCATCCAGGCCTCTATCAGACCATCCAGGCCTCCATCAGACCATCCAGGCCTCCATCAGACCATCCAGGCCTCCATCAGACCATCCAGGCCTCCATCAGACCATCCAGGCCTCCATCAGACCATCCAGGCCTCCATCAGACCATCCAGGCCTCCATCAGACCATCCAGGCCTCTATCAGACCATCCAGGCCTCTATCAGACCATCCAGGCCTCCATCAGACCATCCAGGCCTCCATCAGACCATCCAGGCCTCCCTGTGCTCCTGACGGAGAGGGGAGGCCATCAGAGTGGGGCTCAGATGGGATGCGGGACATTCGATCAGGAGGAAACCACAGGGACACGATGATGACCAGAGGGCCTCCTGAGACCTCCAGAGCATGGGGTAGTGATGTGACTGTGGTCAGAGGAGCAGGTTTGGGGGCAGAGCATGCAGCATGGACATCCTCCAGGAAGCACAGCTTCATTACGCCATTGATCACACCAGGATTTACGTAATCGACTTGGTTGAAGCAGGCAGTTTCATGATTGATTATTGACAACATGGAAGGATATGAAGTTGTGGAGTTAAATGACTTCAGTGGGAGTCATTCCCTGCAGCAACATGATCATTTTTAAAGTAAATATGGAAATAGGCAGTTTCCTTCAGAAGACTCTTCTTGAGGGTGTGGGTGGTTGTTTTGGTCTCTCTCTGTGTGTGTGTGTGTACTGTGTGTGTGTGTACCCTGTGTGTGTATTGTGTGTGTGTACTGTGTGTGTACCCTGTGTGTGTACCCTGTGTGTGTACTGTGTGTGTACTCTGTGTGTGTGTGTGTGTACTGTGTGTGTACCCTGTGTGTGTACCCTGTGTGTGTACTGTGTGTGTACTCTGTGTGTGTGTGTGTGTGTACTGTGTGTGTACCCTGTGTGTGTATTGTGTGTGTACTGTGGTGTACCCTGTGTGTGTATTGTGTGTGTACTGTGGTGTACCCTGTGTGTGTATTGTGTGTGTGTGTACTGTGGTGTACACTGTGTGTGTACTGTGGTGTACACTGTGTGTGTACTGTGGTGTACACTGTGTGTGTACTGTGGTGTACACTGTGTGTGTATTGTGTGTGTGTGTACTGTGTGTACACTGTGTGTGTACTGTGTGTGTGTGTACTGTGGTGTACCCTGTGTGTGTACTGTGTGTGTGTGTACTGTGGTGTACACTGTGTATTGTTAACATTTGAGCCTCTGCATTCACGCTTATTTTCTCTCTAAATCCTAATCACATTCTTTGTTAAATTCAATGTTGATTTCCCCTTATTTTATGCTAAACACATGCATTGTTGCAAAGAATTGCTCTATGCCGCAGGGAGAGCGTAAACAAATCCTCATCTCTTTCTGTCTGTGATCACCACACAGTGAGTAACCAAGGGCCTAGACTCGCGATCTGCACGCAGCGTCGAGGTAATTACCACATTCTGGTGTGTCGTTGGCTATTGTCAGGTAATCTCACGCTGGGAAACAATGTAATAAGAGTGAAACTCTGGGGTGCGTGTTTGTGCGTGTGCACGTCGCTGTGTGTCTATGGTTTCGAATTAGCCCTTGTTGTTTGGCAGGGTAGAGGGGCAAGAATATTTCAGAGTTCATTGACAGCTAAATCTATTGTTGGGCTTGACTCGTGTATTATGAATTGGTGGAGGAATGTGGGGCTCAGTACCCTGATCACTTGGCCTGCACCGGGATCATTATCTCCAACCTCCAGCTCTGAGAAACAAACACGTCCACACTGTATCAATGAGCTTGGAATCAATGGTGGTTCTAGACCCTTTTAACTAGGATGGCCAAGCTGGGGCCAGCTGTACTGTTACAGGGGCCAGTTACATTAAACATGAATGTTGTGAATGTGAACATAAATGTTGTGAATGACCTGCACGCTCTTATGGGTCTTCCCTTTGGCACTTGTTTAGTTTTTCACAATGTATGCTTCATGTTTAGGCTGCTTGCAATGTTTGGGACTACATGTTGTTATGATCAGTGACCTATGCTCTTTTGTAAAGCTCTCTCTTGGAAGTCGCTTTGGATAAAAGCGTCTGCTAAATGCATAAATGTAAATGTAAATGTTGTCTTGTCGTTTTTGTCACTGCATTGCAGGCATTAACAGGCAAAAGACCATGTGTATAATGATTCAGACTCAGACATTTAAGGGGGAAACAAGGGGGTCCAAGCTTGTTGTCACAGGGGCACTGGCCCCCCTAGATCTGCCCCTGCTTGGAGCGTGTCTAATATCTGTCAATCTCTGCTGTGGCCAAAATGAGCTTTGATACCAGAATCATTCCTCGTCATTGTTTATTTTCTACTAATGCTCCTTTTGCTATGTTTTTAAGATTACAAGACATATGTTTGAGACATTCTTGTGAAGAGCTGTAATGAGGATTTCTAATGGGATAGATACAGTTCTTACCATCCAGAGCGTAAGGGTAAGATGCGGTCAATGAATAAATGGATTTAAAGATAATTGCATTTTAAACTAAACAGTTATAGAGTCCTGGTAAAGAGTATTCCAATACCCTTAAGTATGAAGAAGAAATAGTCAACAGATACATGACTTTTTCCATCTTTAGTTTAAGGCTGGTTGGTTTTAACAATGTTAAAATAAACGTCATATTAGGCTCTTTTTTATGGATACGAAAATAAAAATTGCTGCTATTGAAAATAGCTCTTTGACGTTAAAGGCTAAGTAAGTCCCTATTATATTAACAATCCTCTATTGGTGGAAGATACATTTATATCCGTCATCCTTTCAATGTGTACAGTATGAGGACACATGACCACCTACGGAGTACACGCAGCCTACAATAATAGATGTATTGTCACGAACAAGTATTTATACGCCGTTGTCACAAAAGTGATATTATGCTGTAACTTTTTTCCATTTGACATGTAATCACCATAATAATGTACCAGTGATTAAATAAAGAATTTCATATCCCTGTCCTGACAGTTTCCTTATTAATAAAATGTCAGAATCAGGCAATCTAATGAATATCAAAAGTCGTGAAGTTGCATGATGGCTCTCAGCACATCAGGTTGTAATGTGAATCCTGTTTTCCATATAAAAGAGACAGAGCTGGGGTAATTCTCCCGGCTGGAGGGAGACGGCATCGTTCTGACTCAGACAAACTGCACTACCCTGAACGCTTTGCCACCATTTCCTTCCTGTTCTTGTTTTTCTCTCCCTCTCTTCCTGGCTTCACCCCCGTCTATTGCGTTATTTCTTTCTTTCTATCTTTTCTTCTCTCTCTCTCTCTCTCTCTCTCTCTCTCTCTCTCTCTCTCTCTCTCTCTCTCTCTCTCTCTCTCTCTCTCTCTCTCTCTCTCTCTCTCCCTCTCTCTCTCTCTCTCTCTCTCTCTCTTCATTGTGTGTTTGCTCCCTGTGGACTTGGTGTCCGTCTGCAGGATCAAGAATCATGTTGAACACATTGTTCCACAATCTGTCTGCTCTTTTACATCACACACTGTTGAAAACAAGCGCCCACACACGCACACACAGACACACACACGCACACACAGACACACACACGCGCACACACAGACACACACACACATACGCACACCTACTCCATAGTTTCCACTCTATCCCAATGGGTGTTAGCTGGCTAAGATTGGAAAATCACAATGCTTAAGAATATTTTATGATTACAATATAAGATAGGTGAACCATTAAATTAAAGTTCCAGGAGAAGTCTGTATGTCTCTTTTTTACACTTTTAATTTTCAATCCAGTACCAGTGAATGAGAGCTTCAGTATACTGTATGTTGCAAGAGTCTGTCCTGAAAACTTCCTACAGGTCTGAAATGACTGATTGAACAACATCCCACCCCTCTCACTGTAAGAGTCTCCAGTAAAACCAAACCTGAAGCATCATACTGTCTCTCAGTGACAGTAATTAGACCCGGTCTAATTCCTCCTGCAAAGCTAGCTCTGTGTTTACCGTGTTAACCAGCTGTCTGGGGTTAGAGTTAGAGACCAGCGTGGGTCCCTGTGGTGTTTGGAAAGTTTGTATGGACATGGTCATATTTACAGTAATATAAACACAGCTCTGAGAAAGTACAGTAGCAATGGCAGGGTAAGGGGAGATAGAGGGAGGGTAGAGGGGGCGGGGGGTTTGGGGCCAGTGACCATAAGCAACCTGACTTCCCCTCAGCTCTGTACCACACAGTCAGGAAGCTTAGGGGACACGGACCCACGGTACAAATTTAAAAACCAAATCAATTTGCACGCGGGCTAAATTCCCTCAGTCAGACGAATATATTCAAATCCGCCCTGAAAACTCTGGATTACAACTGAGATTCTGAATTATATTACCCTCTCTTAGCAAAAGTTACGTGTGTGTTGTGTGTGTGTGTGTGTGTGTGGGGGGGGGCGGGGGGATGTCGTGCAAAGGCATACATATAAGTAATCTTGACAGACCACCTCAAGGACGAGCCTATTATGTGATGACACATAACTGGTGCTGTGCCATGATGGAGTATGACATGGAAATAAGGCTGAAGTCACAGCTTAATGTCTCACCTCGGCTACCTCAGTCTTCCCCTCTGGGATGAAGGAGGAACTCTCACGCCATGCTGATCCACACAGACAACTGTGTAGCCAGGCACCACAGGGAGACAAGTCGGACCATTGTGACACACGTCATCTTTTCAATTAATGTGTGAAATCCTATCGTTTAATTCCCTCTTATAAGGGGGGGGGGAGAGATCCGTGGGTTTACCTGTATTGTTGTGTGTGTAAGGATTTTGAAATTTTGGATGAAAGCTTTTATCAAACAACCTTTAAGGAGTATTTCTTGACTATGTTCAAATTGAATTACCTGGAATGTTCCGAGCTCACTTCCTAGGCATTTAAAGCTTTTAACACACAGTAGAAAGTTCTTTGGTGAAAATGGTACTTGACAGGATTTGGTACTTTTCTCTGGCTGGATGCATGGTACCCCATCTCTGTCTCTCTCTCTCTCTCTCTCTCTCTCTCTCTCTCTCTCTCTCTCTCACACACACATACACACACACCCTACACACACACACACACACACACTCACACATCCTCTCATTTTCCAGCCATTGATATTCCTGTGAGGGCTCAGCAATCTAATGCTTCTCATTTGTACCTAAGGCACATCATAAGTGGCAGTCTTTACCCTGACTATCTGGCTCTTTGACTTCAAAGGGCCGTGTGGAGAAAGATCCTATTATTCTGCTGCAGCAGAAAATCATATACACTCTAAATCTCTGATGCGGCCATTGAGGGAAGTGAGTGCTGAATTAATACCTAGCCACTGTACTGCTACCAGGGCGATGTGTGCTCTTAATCCTGATGTGCGCGTGTGTGTTTGTGTGTGCCTTTTCTTGCGTTTGTTGTTTATCCACAGTATGGTAATGGACTGAAGGCCAATGAAGTTTGACTGTGTGAGAACATGTCCTTTACTGTATGTCAACATGTTATAAATATAGGCAAAGTATTGCACAGTGGAGAGTTTTATAGAATAAAGTAGTCACAGAATCAACCATGGACTTCAGTTCCAACTAGTAGAGTGTTTGATGCAGTGGGAAAAGTTATTAGAATGTCCTCAGACCTCCAAAAAGAATTTGAGCTGTTCAGGTACACACACACACACACGCACACACACACACACACACACACACACACACACACACACACACACACACACACACACACACACACACACACAAACACACACATACACACAGTGATCATCAAGGACCTGCAAATACATATTAATAAGAACAAGATCAAACACCTTTTTGTCTGTGTAATCAATTACACCACAGAAAGTCTGAACTTTCATCTATTTTAAAACCCTTTTTTCGCTGCTCCTGTTAACCAAAGACACTAACGTTATCTTACCTTCACACTGGTTGATGTGTTAACTCTGACTGTGGTCCTGAAGGGTTGAGATGAATCAGAAATCCTAACTGCAATATTGATGAGCACAAGAGACTCACACCATGCCATGTTTTAGAAATGGACACCATAGGAGTCATTAGGGTTACCCAGGAGACAGACAGGAAGGGCTGATGTTACATAAAAGTGTATATGACATGATATTATGACTGTATCACATCATGATTTTGATGTGTTACAGGATGAGGTGAGGCAGCCAAAAAAATGGCTTTTCCCTTCCTGAATGTGTTGTGGGTTTATTCTAAATGTATTTCTTGGACTTCCTTGTGAAGTGGTGTTGGCATTCGATGCTTGTGGTTTGTAAATGTTTTGCTCCAGGGAGTGCTGTACTTTGGGATGTAACCTGCAGTCCACGTACTGTACATGATGCAAGAGGGCGGTTGTTGATGTCACCTCTGCAGGCATCTAAAAGCACAACCACTAAAACATTTGAAAAATGTATGACCGAAACATCATACACTTCAAACAGCCAACCCTCAACACGGCCCTGCTGGTAAGTGCACACATACATCACAGCACCGCATAAAACAGCAGTTCCACATGAATCATGTAGGCAGACTGACTTGAGTTGTGCAGTCCATCTTCTGAGACTGCAATTCATCCTCCAGAGGATACCCAGCCCTGATTCTCATAGCTGCTAATGTATGTTCAATCCATGTGTTATAAGTCCCATAGAAGAAAAAATGGATTCTACAGCACATCTGTCACTGTATGGCGTTACAGTCTCATTCTGGGAGAGGGTTCTCTAAGAGGACATTCTGGTTTACTCATGGTCGACATACTGGATATTATTCCGTAATTGCACTTTAAAAAAGAATTTGGGACTTGCGATTCACAGTACAATTCAGACAGTATTTATTTTGTCAACTTGTTGAGTTATTTGCGATATTAAAATCTCAAATCCGTTTCTTAGTTAACGCTATGAATGGATAGGAATCAAAGAATATGTAAATTTACATACAAAGTATTGGAATTTTACCTTCACTTGTCAAAATCTTCCCTCAAAACCAGTTTATTTCCCTTCAGAGCAAAAGTACTTGTACTTCAAATTTAGGATTCATTTGACAGTAATAAAGGGGCTCAGAATCAAAGCCCAGATTCATAACTTCAGCTTGTGAATCCACGGTGCATTGGTTGTGGATGTTTGTGCAATTGTTTGTAAAGTGTTTTGTAGATAAAGTGGGCAGGTGAAGGGGACCAGAGCCCATCAGAGAGGCAGATCTTCAGAGAAAAGACCAGCGTCTGCACACCGGCTTCTCTTATCTGATCTCCGCCTTCTCCTTCCACTCCACTGACTGTCCTCACAAGAGAAGAGCTCTCGGGCTCCAACTCCAACCAATTTCCCATTATGCAAATGATTTCCCCAAAGAAAAGCTCCATGCTTGGTGCCCATCAATTCAGTCAAGCCTGCATGCAGTTTGAATGCAGGACGTGTCTTCTTCTTCTCCTCTCTCTCTCTCTCTCTCCTCTCTCTCTCTCTCTCTCTCTCTCTCTCTCTCTCTCTCTCTCTCTCTCTCTCTTTCTCTCTCTCTCTCTCTCTCGCTCTCTCTCTCTCTCTCTCTCTCTCTCTCTCTCTCTCTCTCTCTCTCTCTCTCTCTCTCTCTCTCTCTCTCTCTCTCTCCCCTTCCCTTCTTCCTCCCATACTTCTGAAAAGAGGGTCTATTTTCAGATGCATAGCATCGGTGTTCGCATTGCAGCGGAGGGAGGAACAGAGAGGGCTGCTACTCGATCAATTTATATAACCCTCTTTGAAGAGTTTGCCTCTTTCTATGGAAAGGAATGAAATTATACAAATGTATGGGGAATACCCGCAGTAAAAAGTAAAATACACATTCACAGCCCAGGGTTGTTTAGATGACTCCATTGCCAGTCCATGCACATATATCACATCAGGGCATTTGAATAAACTCCCCCACTACATTCGATTAACTCTTTAAAGGACCTGGAGCACTTGCAAAAGAGAACTCACCCTCATTTAATCCCCCCCCCCCCACACCTCCCATTTTGAGAAGTTTTTCTCAGAGTAATACCATCAAACACATCTGTATATCTGGCAAGGCTAAGGGCAGGAAAACCAGAGAAAAGCTGGACTGAGAAATGTTGGCATATTCGATTGAGTTATATTTGATTGGACAGTACAGGAACATGCAACTGCTATAGAGAATATCATCACACTGCTCTTGTACAGTCTGCTACAACATGTCTGCAGCCCTGGCCACTTCCTGACTGACCGACTGACTGCATGCAGACCGCAGCTCAACATAGATTTACATCGCAAGGTCTCTCATGAAAACCCTTGTGATGGCTCTCACTGTTCCTATGCCCACACTCCCCCTCCCAGCTCTGGCCATCAAACATCTGTCTCCCGCCGCAAATCGAAATCCTCAACTAACACCCAGTAAAAACCACGACAGTAAAAAACGTGCCGTGTAAATGCGAAATTCACAAGCACATCCCTTGTTAATACTGAAGCAAACATGGGCTGCTCATGTTGAAAGCAGGATGAAGCTATCAGTGACGGGTGTTTGTTTTGTGCAGGGGGCTGACAGGTGTGTTCCAAGCCAGGTACGGTCTTATCCCTTCACAGAAGCGTCGCTGATCTTCTCAGCTCCTAAACAAACACATTCCAGATGAAGAAAGCCTGCTTGTCAGCGGGCACCGTGCTGTTTTCCCAGCATCGAAGAGGATCAGCGTGACTACTGTGTGACAGCTGTCTCATTACATGGAAAGCCCTGCCGTGGCGTTTGAACAGCTGAGCCTGCAAGGAGATAACCTATGATATTGTTCCATTATCAACTGACTGTGTGCCAGTCATTTGGTTTGCGTTTGGCAGTCGAGAACGTTGACTTCCTGGTTAACATCCACACAAACTGAATCAATACTCAGCCAGACGTGTTTGACTTGAACACATGAAAATGTTGTTAACAGTTATTGTAACAGATCATTTGTGAAAGTACATGTGGTTGAGTCAATAGAGGGTTCCATCGGAATTGATTCTCAAACACTGTCAGCGTGGGAAGCAATCAGGAATGAGAAAAGAGGTCAAATAAGGCTATATCTCTGAGACCACTGTCCACACATGAACTGATGTGACCTCAGCCAGTCAGTCAGTCAGTCAGTCAGCTTCTCTTTCCTGTACGAAGCTGAGCTTTCATTCAGTTTGACTGACGGACTCAGATTTAGGCTGCCCTGTGATTATTTGCAGATTGAAAAAGCATCTGAAATGAAAACAAATAGAAACCTAAAGCAATCTTGACTGCAATATGATACATTATGATTCAGTGACTTTGGGGTATGAAGGATTTTTTTTAGCTTAATTTCCCCAGTTTCTCCGTCTGTTCCGCCTGCTGCATGTAAAACAGCGAGAGTTGACAGGAGAGCTCACCTCGCAGGCTGAGATATGCATGTCTTCATTAGCTGAGATGCCAGGCGGCCCCTCAGATCCACTCTGCTGATACGAAGAAACAAATAAAAAACAACAACAAGGAAGTAATCAGAAGTGACTTTCTAAGAGAGGTGAAATGAAGAGCTGGGTTTCTCAGCTAACCTCAGTCACCTCACTGCCCAGTGATGAGAGGAGAATTTACAAACCACAGGGTTTTATGTTCTGGGGACGGCCTGCCTGGCACGCCACCGGTTCCACATCCTGTACATACATCTGTCCCGTTTTCAAGAGTGACGCTGACTTCCAACCCTCTTCTTCTGAAGAGGTCAGACGGAATGTGTTTGTGAGACGCTAACTCTGAGAAGCTACTCTGCTAATGTCCAAATTTTTTTCCTCAGAGAAGCATTCAGACATTTACGTACAAGAAATAATATCTAATGGTTCTTCTGGAGCTGACAGAAGCACTTTAAGGATCCCTCAGATGACGACTACACTGATGGGTTGCTAATATCCTTACCTGATTTTGATCAAATGTTTAACAAAGGACTCATCAGTCTTTTCAAATATGCTCTTGTTCAGTATGTCCTTTCATACCCCAAATCTGTCATCTGTGGTTGTGATGTGACGTGTATGTACTCGTGTGTGTGTGTGCATGCACCTTCTTGTGCAGAGGTATTACTGGCCATGAAAAGACTGTCAGAGGAAACTGGAAAAACAACTCTTGCCCCCTCATTCTCTTTCATTCTCTCTCTCTCTCTTCTTTCTCTCTCTCTCTCTCTCTCTCTCTCTCTCTCTCTCTCTCTCTCTCTCTCTCTCTCTCTCTCTCTCTCTCTCTCTCTCTCTCTCTCTCTCTCGCTATCCCTAGCTCTCTCTCTCCCTATTTCTATCCCTCACCGTTTCTCCATCGGTCCTGCACTCTCCCACTCTCTATTGACGATTAAGCTGTCTCCATCAAACTTCTTCCCAAATGGCGCTGTCGACCTCCCGTCACTTCAGCCATCGTCTTTTCATTCCGGGAGGAGATGGGCAATTTTTATGATGAACTTGTTCCCATCTGCAGCGCAGGCAGCACAAGAAAGAGCTAGAAAGGATGCGCAGAGAAAGACCTGCTCTTCTCTCTGCAGCTCCTCCCGCTTCAACTCGCTCACCAGTATTGAAGCTTTAGTATGTATCATCCGGTAGGGGATAGCATATAATTGCAATACTTCTCAGGGTCTCGTCTGTTTGTTGACCCATGTGTGTGTCACAGCCTACAGCAGTTTGAAGTGAACCTCAATGCGATGTTGAAAGCCTGATGTAGTTGAAATGCCATTATTTAGTACAGCCATTATCCATGAAAGATCCCTCATGTGCCTTGACCTAGAGAAGTTGTTTGAGGTTACACTTCGAGGCATACAGGCCGACATTGACGTTCTTTTTCCTTGAAATGGAGAACAAAACTTCTCAGTGTTGAAATAACAAGGACATATTTTTTTTGATTGGGAAGCTAAAAAAGAAAAAGCGCTCCAGAGAAGTTTTGCCGACTGCAGCCTTGTCCTCACTCCACCTTAAACAAACAGATCAACAAACTGTTTTACTGCTCAACATCTTGTTCAACAGCTTCTTCTAAAGGCTTTGGATATGTGAGACGTACTTTGAAAACCTTGATGATTCCTTCATATTGATCAGATTCACATCAGCATGACAGTAAATGATGTGTGTTTGGTCCCAGATCAGTAGTGGGGTCTTTTCTGCGTGTGTGTGTGTGTGTGTATGTGTGTGTGTGTGTGTGTATGTGTGTGTTCATATGTGTGTGAAGTATAAAAGTCAGTGTGTTTGTGTTTACCCCAGTGTTTATGCAGCATGAGCTACGATGATACACGTTTCGTGAGTGAAATCTGCACTCTTACATAACCAGGCTGCTTTAGATGCAGAGCTGCTCATAATTAATGAACTGGTGTGTGTGTGTGTGTGTGTCTGTGTGTATGGGTGTCTGTGTGTGTAAACCGATATCTGTATGTGCAATGCAGATGGATGTGCATGCTTCTGTGTGTGCCTGGGGAGGTGAGTGTGTGCGTGTGCGCGTGAAGGTATGCGTGTGAGTGTACTTGGGTGTTTGAGAA
>NC_061065.1:7972556-7975713 GCF_021917145.1 Hypomesus transpacificus | reverse complement strand
GACTGTGTGCGATCAGAGGCTAAATGGGACGCTATGACACACACGGCACTAAAACACACACCAGAAAACGGACACAAACACACACACACATGCTGCGGAGCCCCCAAAGTCCCCCTCACACACACATACAGGACATGCATTATTTATGTGATCAACTTATCAAATTGAAATAGAGAAATGGGATGGTGAATTGATCATCCTTTTCAGAGACAGAGCCAGGGTGGGGTGAGGTAGGGTTGGGTAGGGTGGGGTGGGGCGGTAGAGTATGGTAGAGTATGGAAGAGTGTGGTACAGTTCTGGCTCTGCTCATAATCTAGAGCTGTGTCGTTTATAATGTTCTCACAGACTCACAATTCTTTTTTGCTTTCTGTGATTGGTCCTTTGAGCAAGAATCCTTGGGAAAGCCGGGAAACAAGGTAATCACCTTGATGGTGCCATTACAGTAAACCATCATGGAATTCACAACTGTCACAAAGTATAGTAATAATCAGTTTAGTAGTTCTTCAGCTGCACACTTGGTCTATCTCTCTCCTCCACCTGTTGAATACAGTTCAGACGGGGGTCAGATGGCTGAGCGGTTAGGGAGTCGGGCTATTAATCAGAAGGTTTTTGGTTCGATTCCCGGCCGTGCCAAATGACGTGTCCTTGGTCAAGGCACTTCACCCTACTTGCCTCGGGAAGAATGTCCCTGTACCTACTGTAAGTCGCTCTGGATAAGAGCGTCTGCTAAATGACTAAATGTAAGTATACAGTTGCTAAAGGACATGGTTTCCCTGGAAGCCATGGTGCAGATGGTCTAAGAGCTATACAAATTAACTAGGAGGAGGATATGCAATACTTAGTACAGCAATGATGCCAGCAGAGAATACAAACATCTGTCTAGACTCTTAGATAGATTGAGGTCCCGTGTGGAGCAGCCCACTCAAGTCTGAGCCTGGAGACACGAGGAAGGTTTTAATGATCAGCACTTCTGAAATGCTGGGAACTTTCTGGAAATGCTCTGGAAATATTTCGAGAGAAATCGCAACCTTTTATTACAGTTTTTCTCAATTGGTTTGGCTCATTTCACGAAACAGAAATGACATTCTCAAAACAACACGTGCAAACCTCCAAACCGCTGGGCACTTGTTCACAACATATTGGAATTTTTCATTCCTTTAATCAAATTGCAATTGTATTAGCACATCCTTGTAAATGACAAGTGCAATTGCCTACAGTTTGCACACATTTCAAATGATTTTGCACATCTTTGAAATGGTTAGGTATAATTGCCTTCAATTAGGCCAAATATCAATTGAAAATATCTTGCTGGTCTAAACTGACTGTTATTTCTCAGTCAAGTGGTTGTTCTCTGCAAAACATATTGGCATAATTTCCTTGTGTACATCATCACCTGCACAATAGTTCACTCCACTGTCAAAATCTTTCAGGCACATAATACCATGAAAAACATAATGGTATATACTGTAATATGGATCTCTTGGATCATCTGCTTACAGTCATTGTCAGGTGCAACTAGAACTTTACTAAACAATGGGACACATCCGATCACCAATCACACAGTAAGTTTAGTTAGCTGACAGGAGCTATGCAGCAGTAGAAATCCTTCCATCAAATACAGTGCCCTCCAAAAGTATTGGAACAGTGAGGCCAATTCCTTTATTTTTGCTGTAGACTGAAAACATTTGGGCTTGACATCAAACGATGAATGTGAAACCAGAGATCAACGTTTCAGCTTTTATTTCCAGGTATTTACATCAGGATCTGATGCACAAATTAGAAAATATCACCTTTTTGTTCGAACCCACCCATTTGTCACGTGAGCAAAAGTATTGGAACATGTGACTGACAGGTGTGTTTTGTTGCCCAGGTGTGTCCTATTACATACATTATTCAATCAATAAATACCACTGAATGTCTACACTCAGGTTCAGATTGGGTAAGATAGGTTTTGTCTATGCAGACTGTATTCAGAGGTGAAAACAACATGAAAACCAGAGCGCTGTCTTTGGGTGAAAAACAAGCAATTGTGAGTCTTAGAGAAGATGGAAAATCAATCAGAGCCATTGCAGAAACATTGGCCATAGCCAGTACAACCATTTGGAATGTCCTGAAGAAGAAGAAAACTACTGGTGTACTAAGTAACAGACGTCGAACAGGTAGACCAAGGAAAACATCAGCAGTTGATGACAGAAACATTGTAAGAGCTGTAAAGAAAGACCCTAAAACAACTGTTAGTGAGATCAGCAACAACCTCCAGATGGCAGGAGTGAAGGTATCACTATCTACTGTTCGCAGAAGACTTCATGAACAAAAGTACAAGGGCTACACCAGAAGATGCAAACCACTCATTAGCAAGAAGAATAGGAAGGCCAGGCTGGAATTTGCCAAAAAGTACAGAGATGAACCTCAAAAATTCTGGGACAAAGTTTTATGGACTGATGAGACAAAGATTAACTTTTACCAAAGTGATGGAAAGGCTAAAGTTTGGAGAAAGAAAGGAACTGCTCATGATCCCAAACACACAAGCTCATCTGTGAAACACGGTGGAGGTAATGTCATGGCTTGGGCTTGCATGGCTTCTTCTGGGACGGGCTCATTAATCTTCATTGAGGATGTAACACATGATGGCAGCAGCAAAATGAACTCGGAAGTCTACAGAAACATTTTGTCTGCCAATTTAAGGAAAGATGCAACCAAACTGATTGGCAGAGCCTTCATCATGCAGCAAGATAACGACCCAAAACACACTGCCAAAACAACAAAGGAGTTCATCAGGGGCAAGAAATGGAAGGTATTAGACTGGCCAAGTCAATCTCCAGACTTAAACCCTATAGAGCATGCATTTTACCTGCTTAAGAGGAGACTGAAGGGAGGAACCCCACAAAACAAACAACAACTGAAAGAGGCTGCAGTGAAAGCCTGGGAAAGCATCAAAAAGGAAGAATGCAAAAGTTTGGTGACGTCAATGGGTCACAGACTTGCTGCAGTTATTGAAAGCAAAGGATTTGCAACTAAATATTAAGTCTTATTCACTTAAATATGTTTTAAGTATATCTGTTCCAATACTTTTGATCACATGACAAATGGGTGGATTCAAACAAAATGTGATATTTTCTTAGTTGTGCATCAGATCCTGATGTAAATACCTGGAAAT
>NC_061065.1:7872556-7967556 GCF_021917145.1 Hypomesus transpacificus | reverse complement strand
CCAATTTCGATTCTTTAGTTGTTAGTTGTCTCTGGCTGAATTTGAAGGACACACACAGACACACACATGCACACACTCAGACACACACACACAAACAAAGACACACACACACAGACACACACACCAAGCTTCCCCATAACAACACCGTCCTAACAAGACTGGAGTATTGCAGCTCCTCTGCTGTGGCAGGACTCTAACAGTGAGTGTTGGCTTCTCTCCCACCCTGCCAGTCTCTCCGACAGAACGCCAGCTGGCCTGCTACTCCTTCACCCAGTCCCCTGCCTCCTCCTCCTTCCTTCCCCAGCTCGCCCTCTGCACCTCCAGCAGCATCAGAGTAAACACAGAGGGAGGAGAAAGGTGCAAGGAAGGGCCGCCAGGAACTTCTCCTCTAATTTAATGAGCCACTCTCTCGTTCTCTCATCTCGCTCTGGCTCCCTCTCTGACTCACACGCAAGCAGCACGCTCTTTCTGTCAACATCCTTCCCTCACTCCATTCACACATTGCCTGGATACTTTTCATCTCTCTCTCTCTCTCTCTCTCTCTCTCTCTCTCTCTCTCTATCTCTCTCTCTCTCTCTCTCTCTCTCTCTCTCTTTCACTGACTCACTCTCTCTTTCACTCTGTCTTTCACTCTCTTTCACTCTCTCTCTCTCTCTCTCTCTCTCACTCAGTCTCTCTCTCTCTCTGTCTCTCTCTCTCTCTCACTCTCTCATTAACTATACCACCCACTCATGGTAAAAACCAACAATAACATTCTCAAACACAGTCAGGCCAACGGAGGAATTTCCTCTCACTTGGGCAGCGCCAGCCAAGCTTGAGAAGCCTTATCAGCGTTGGAGAGGTGGAGCTAGAGAGATGGATGTGATTATCTATTTATCAACCCTCTCCCCCATGTGTACCTTGTCTCCCTCATGCCCATTAGAAGTGTTGGGTCAGCAGTGCTGAGGGCAGCACATTGGGCGCCCATTCACTTCATAATAAGGGCTCCTTCCTAAACACAGCTCTGCTTGGTTGAGCTCCCCTGAGACACACTTGTCATGTAGACGGACACACACACACACACACACACACATATCCACCCCCACACAAACACACACAACTCACTATGTCACGTCTGGCCTTGAGTGCAACCTACCTCAGATGAAGGAATGTTTTAGCTACCTCAAAGAATGCTCATCCCATTCCATTCCAGAATGACCATCAGTTGTTGAGTCGTGTGTAATCTTGTGTAAATGTGTAATCTCGTGTAAATGTGTAATCTCGATAGTGTTCTGACTGCTCAACGATCTTGTCTTCCATGCGTAAACATGTACATTTTTACAACTACAGGTGTGCGAATCCTCATTCTACACATATGGTGGTGTGTAAATGTGGGGAGTTTGATGCACCCAGAAAACTCAATGAA
Source organism: Hypomesus transpacificus (assembly GCF_021917145.1). Lineage (NCBI taxonomy): Eukaryota > Metazoa > Chordata > Actinopteri > Osmeriformes > Osmeridae > Hypomesus > Hypomesus transpacificus. Next base: position 7,966,151 of record NC_061065.1, on the reverse strand, counting down.
GAGAGGAAACTACCGGGAGTACAATGGTATTTAGGAAAGATTTGTTGGATTAGATGTTAGTTTTTCCTCCTCCAGGAACACAATGACACTTATTGAGGGACTTGTTGCACTTGTTGGTTAGTTGTAACTGAATTATATTATTGTTGCTTGCTTTCCTCCAGGTATACTCTAGCACTTTTGAGGATCATGTTGTTTACTGTAATTGTAATTTGTTTAACTACAATGCTCTTCTGGTTCTACCCATTGGCATTTATGTGCTTTTCAAAATGTATGTGTCATGTTTTGGCTACCCGCAATGTTGTTTATGATGATTGACCTATGCACTTTCTATAAAGCTCTTTCTTGTATGTCGCTTGGGATAAAAGCGTCTGCTAAATGAATAAATGTAAATGTAAACTAAGTATCGACCATGGAAGATTTCACTCCTCCAACTTTTACTCTTTCATTCTGTCTTTTGAAGCTGATACAGAGACATCATTTAAGTTTTGGGGTTTGAATTCGCATACCAATAACAGCCACGCCATTCAAATTAAGGAATGTGAGATGGAGGTGTAGGTTTTATCTCCAGATTCATTTGCATCATCGTTTAAGCAAAACATTAATCTCATTTGGTAATGAGATACGGAGCCGATTTACAGTTGAGGAGCTTATGAAACAAGGAGATGCAGCAAAGTAAATTCACCAGCCGCTCTGCTGTGTGTAGAAATTATCGTGAAAATGATAGCTCGATGCTTGTGTGAGGTGAGGGGGCCAATTCCGTTTTTTTGATGGTGCAGTATTATAGGAGGAATACATACATATGTATGAAGCTATGTTATTGCTTCAGTATGCTCATCATTTCTATCTACCTTCAGTGAATTCTATCTCCAGCTCCTCACTTACTCACTAAAGTGAGTAAAAATATGGAGGACTTATTATATTAACATTTCACTCTTAATGTATTGCTGAACCTCTCAGTACTTCTCCCTCAACTTCTGTCATTATACCAAGTTAGCAGCAGTTGAGGCTACTGGTTTTTGACTAACAGCCCAAATGAGTTGGCAAGTGTTAAAGTATACATAGTGACAGTCTGTCAACTGACGAGCTGCAGACTTTACTAAGAGGCAGTTCAGGTTTTCAAATTTGAGAAAGTTTCTTTCGGTGGCCATCCAAACTGCCGTGTATACCCACATCTCCTGGCTAAACTGTAATAAATTAAGACATATTGCTAAAACATATCCTTACCAAAGGTACTGTCTCACTCGATATTTACTGACTGTTTCCGTTTTTTACTTTATGGTGATGCAAATGGAAACACTATCAAACATTCAATTTATTTAGTTTTTTAAATGTAAATACACAGCTTGACCATGTTACTTTTCTTACCATAGCTGTACAAGATACTTTTGTTAGAGTCTCAAATCATAATGAAGGGAAAAGAATGCAAGGTACAAACAGTCATTTACAGTAGGAGCAACATAGAAAGGTACTTTTATTGAAAGTTTAAAAAAAAAATCAATTTGGAGGGAAAACGGTGGACAAATTGCAGAGCCATTATCGTTTCTGAACTGGGACACAAGGCAAAATACAAAAGCAAACAGTTCTGGCAAAGTTGTTCAAGTCTCTTTATTACCTTTCAAAGTGGGCACATCAGAGAAAGATGTCGGGGGAAAATGAGGGGCAGCAGAATGTGAGGCCGTCAGAAAAAAATATTAATAGAAAAACATAATTTACCAGCCCCTGATGAAAGAACTATGAATGTGGTTAGGCATCGGAAATAAATGGTTCTTCCTATGTCCTCTGAATAAACTATGTTTGATTGACTAAGTGTTTGAAAAAAAGAAGTAACTGACAATTTACAGTGGAGTGATATGGCAGTCTAGTCCTGTGCGGCATTGCCTTTGGGATTTCAAGAAGTTCGACTTTGATCATTCATTTTCATTCCATCTGCAACATACTTGTGTGAGTGATAAAAAAAAAAATCACCACAGAGGTAAAATATCCAGCCATGTAAATCTAATCTCCTGGCATATAATGTAAACGAAACAACAATTTTGAGACCGATATGCAATATTCATAGTTCATAAATAATTAATTTGTTTGCTCAAAGCTCTGCTGAGACTGATTGGGGTCCTTGTTCATAGTGGAGTGTATCGGAGTGCTCTCTCTGTCCTGGTGAATGGAGCAGCATTTATATTTTATCCACATACACTACTTTACCCATACTTCATTGCATTTTGCTATTGCTCCTGGCCTCAATAAGGCTTTAGAAAGAGCTCATTTTCACAATCAGCCATCCACGCTGAATCACACATAGCATCTGCTGTGGAAAAGGGAAATCATTACGATGCAAATGAATATCTTTCTTATGAAGCATCCAATTATCTACATCAATTTCAACATTCACACAATTGCAAACAAACAATAATAAAAGGTTTGAGAGAAGTGTTGGTCAGACAAAGTATGAAATGTACTCAATTGTAACCAGTGACTTGAATAATTAAGTTTACTTTTAAACAATGACAAGCTCTGAGAATTTTCACTCTGCAGTTTGAACCTGCGGTTCAAAGTGGAGTTCTTAAGTAATCACATTTACTGCCAGTCTGGGAAAAGAGTGTGCCCTGAATTAGAAATGTTATCTCCCAAAGCAGTGTGGGACATGAGGTAACCTGATCTAAGCTGGGAGTCTTCACTCTAACATGGCAGATCCTCATAGGAGGTTTTTTCAGGGCATAGGTAGGATTTTGTATTTCCTGTTGTAACATTTTTCCTTTCTTGTCACTCCAATCGCAATCAAATATTTGTAATCTGTCTGCATCTAAATGTGAGCCTATTACTAGTCCCCTCAATGTACAGTCAGAATCATTTGATGCTAGGATGTACAGAAAATAAATTACATGGGGGGTGCATTTCTGGGCAGGGCAGTATTTTGTCTTGCCAGGAAAAGCACCCCCTGATAACTCTGACTAGGAAAGTGCCACATGCATGAAACTTACTCTGGTTACTCATACTAGTCCTCTAAATTTACAGTAATAAACATTTGATTTGAATCTTTTTTGTTCACTCACTATGATTGTGTGAGGCAAAAAGGAAAAGGGGTCTCACATATTGACCTTTGTCTGGGACCTCCACATCACTAAAACCGCCCCTGGAGATTATCATACAGTACACTATACCGTGTTTGATTGCAATTGGATGAGGTATTTCTCAGAGTAGGCCGTAAGGGCTAGAGTTGTTCATTTAGCTGAATTCAGCATAATCGGGGGGCCATGCCATATCAGAGGTGTCCTAGAAAATTAGTAGGGACAGAATAAATCTGCTGAGTCAAAGTGAGTCACTCGGGATGCAAGTGAATCAATAGGTCAGTTAGAATATCCAGCTGAGTCATAAGGAATGGTTTCAATCTACATTAAGCAATTAAGCTGTAGATTAATTGCTATTTCAAGATCATAACTAAATGATTACTTGTTTTGTCTTTCACCGTGTTTGTAAAAATGGTTTTGTAACAGCATAGTCGTTTTGAAAGGTTTAAAAATTATTTTCTAGATAAAAGTTTGCATTATTGATGAGTACTTGATGAGGACTCGGGGCTCTATAGGCTTCTCGTTCTCTTCCCTTTCCTCCTCTCTCCTCTCTTTTCACTTCATGTGTTTGTTTTTTAAAGTTTCGAAAGGTTGAAAAACATACTTTGGAAAATTTGTTTTGAAAAAATTGTTTCGAAAGGTTGAAACTATATTTTCAACAAAATGTATTGAACAAAAAGTTTTGAAAGGTTGAAAAAATTATCTCACTCAAACCCTGCTTTCTTGACTTTTTCTATATCTGTTTGTTTGGTCACCCAGTATTTAAAACATTTTATTCTAGTTTGAAGCTATTTTGCTCCTGTTTCTGTAAAATTGCTAAACTACTGAAATGCCCTCCGGCAGTAGTGAAAATGTTCTCACACTCTTACATTCTCAAAGTTGTAAATATTTCATATGTGAATGAGTTTCATGTGTTGATGCGAACATTTCACATATGTGGATGTGAGCTAGTAGTAGTATGAATGTGGGTGAACGTCTCATTTGTGAATGTGTTTCATTTGTGTGTAAGGACAGTCTGAATTATTCCTACGGCCCCTCATAGTATCGAGCCCCTTCACAGAAAATATTAGACGTTTTATCTGCACACAATGCTGCCTGCGAGGAGCAAGGTTCACACTGACTGTACCAACTGAAACAGTGTGTCACTTCTTCATTTAATTCATTCAATTCATTGAATCCATTGACAATTCAGTCTCAATGGAGACCGGTATCCCATATATCATCGCAACTATCACAAAGTGCGCCTCTTAGCATTCTGACGGCATCTTGATATCGTCTGCCATGAACCACTGCACCTCATTGTGAGCTCTATCTTTTTTTCACCCCAGTTATGTGCGTAAATGCTGTCGACAGTTCTTCCGCTGCCTTGAATACTGAGTGTCTTGCTACTGTATGTGGTGGAGAGAGGCAGAGGGGATGTCTAAGGGAACATTTGTAGAATAGAAAGGCACGTCATGGCTGTCATAACTGCCTTTGTTCCTACCGTCAGGCACAGGCCTGCCTCTCAGCATGTGCTCCGACTCACGGCACGTTAAAAGGACCGCGAGGACACGCCACCCGTGTTGAGCAGTAGCCTGTAAGTGCTGAATCCAAACACCAAGCTTGTCTCAACTGGTTTTAATTTTTCTTTTTTTTTTGTTTTGTTTAGTTTTTTATCAGGTTTTGAGTGTAAAATGTCATCCTTACTTGTAATGAACGATTTCATTGGTCTGTACTGCTAACTTTTCATACTGTATCTGTGTTCTAAAAAGCATAACAGTGAGCGACCTAGTCACTGGTCTTTCGTAGCTACCATTCAATTTAAGATTCTTATTTTTCTATACAGTATCATAGATAATGTAATATAGGCTATTGGTACACAGAGGGATGCATGTGCATCTTGTCCTGGGAGCCAAATTAAGTATTCTGGAATTTGTCATTCAGAGAGCCATGTGCAAATTACATCGTTTACAGTTTATTTTTATTTATTTTTAATTTGTGTTTTTCCTAGACGCTCATCCTATCCACAAGGACCTAAAAGCTTCAAGTCTGCTAAATATGTTTCATGCGGTCTTCCGGTGGAGAAAGGTATTTATCGAGAGTGCGCAATACAAAAATCGCTTTGAATCCAGGCGTTTGGGACTTTGTCATGCCAATCTCACAACTCCCCCCTAGGGGTGCCTAACAAAGCCTCTCTTGTTCAACAGATAGTTCAAAGTAATCATTTGCTTCAAATGCCACATTTGAGCAGTGATGTTGACAATTTAAACGGAGCAACAGGGAGGGAACAAAGAAGTGCGGCACAGGGCTATGTTCATTACTGTACTCTCAGCAGGCTGGAGAAGGCTTTGTTGTTTTGTACCGGCGTGGGTCTGAAGCTAAGGCAATAGAAACCTTTTCCACAGGTGGCCTGTAGCTACTGTGTGGAATCATTCAGAGGCAATGGCATGGAAATAATTCATGTTGTTCTGGTTCCAGGTTTGTTCATGTGTAGAGGACATGGGAGAGAGGACATGCATGTTGGGATGAAGTACTGCACATCCCATATTTATTGTTTATCAAAAGCATTCATGGGATCTTTCAGTTTTTCTCCCAAGTGCAAACACTCTCTGGGGGTACTTTGAATACATTGCCCAAAGTCTTAGTTAAGACAACACACTAAACTAAACCAAGACCATGTATATACACTCTGTGCATTGTGTACAGTGCGGTACAGGTATACATTTAGTCATTTAGCAGACGCTCTTATCCAGAGCGACTTACACTAAGTACAGGGACATTACCCGGAGGCAACTCCCCAAATGACGTTGTGTCCTTGGGCAGGGCACTTCACCCTACTTGCCTCGGGGGCATGTCCCTGTACTTACTGTAAGTCGCTCTGGATAAGAGCGTCTGCTAAATTTCTAAATGTAAATGTAAATGACATGGCCGGGAACCGAACCAGCAACCTTCTGATTTAAAGCCCGATTTCCTAACCACTCAGTCATCTGACCCCCTATATATCTCCTAAAATCACAGCTACGGAAATCCAGGGCCTTTTGATGATGTTAAATGACCAAGGGAACACTCTCTGCAGTCTCCAGAATAATGCAGCTTCATCCATCTCACACAGACAGTAAGGGGCCAGGGCTGACATCTTGGATGTGAAAGGTTTCATTATGGTCCACAGGGGAAGGGGAATGGAGGAGGAGAGGACCCGAGGAGAGGCTGATCATCGGAAGACTGATGCATGGGCTCTCCTGTGGATGCTGCAACTACATTACATACACATACAGACAACAACATGATCTGGAACTAACAGGTGTGGGTTGAACAATGATCAGTGGATTGCACATGCATGCACGCTTACATACACAGACACACACACAACAAAACCAAGTTACAAGATAAACCAAAGCATATTTCACCAGAACAAAATTTGTGCGCATAGTTACACTTTTATCTTTGCTGTGCTCAATTCTGTGACTATCTCTATGGAGTTTCATGCTAATCCAAAATGAATAGATCGAATTGATAATTTGGATTTATTTTAATTTAAAATCGTCAGCTGTCAACCAGCTTCAAACCAGCTGTTAGTGTGTGCCCATTTTGTCTGTGACATTGGTGCATGGTGTCCAGGTGTGTTTGGGATAAATATGATGCCTGAATAAAACTTTAAACAACATACCACCCATATCAAATTAGTCAATTACAAGGTATGCTTGGTTAGTGCCCACGAGTCCCGTTAGAGGGCGCTCCCTGCATAATGCCAAGGCCTAGCCTGATCGGTGATCTAACTATGTAAGCATTCATTCACTCATTCATTCATTAAAGGATTTTTTAGTTTAATATTGTGAAGAATCGCTAGTGATCGCAACATTTGAGCAATCATAATAGGCTACAATAACATAGTTATAGTTATCCTCAAAAGTAAATAATAAATGATAACTTTTTTTAAATGCATTAGGCTAGAGCAACCGAGAAAATGTTTTTCCATTCTCCTATCGCTGTTCCTAGAGTCTATGTAGCCTATGTATGACAGAAAGCGAAAGAGAGAGAGAGAAAAAGAGAAAAAAGGAGGAGGGAGATTAATGGAGCAAACATCGATCCCCTCACACCTCTTCCAATGACGCTTCATTGGGTTTTAAACACTTGTAATCAAAATTCTGCTAACATCTGGCTAAATATAGCCTACTCTACGCGCAAGAATGGCACATCATAATGGATGTCATGACTTCGACATGGTCAAATATAGTGCGGAATAGATGTTTGTTGTTGATAGCAGTGGCCAGTCAATTCTCATGCATTCCGAGAAGTCTCCTCTCCCTCTCTGATTCCATCCAACAGCTGCGCTTCACATGCCTTGTTGGACGCTGAGTGTAGCCTTCCATACAGATGAGCGCTGGAAGTCACGCACTCCTTGACGTAGAAGAGACCGGTTGCAGTGCCGCTCGGTCTCCGTAGCACGTATTGCGCAACGTGACTGATGCTCAGCTCACCCCGTAGCCAATACTGCCGATATCGTATCGTTCGGTTGGGTGGAGGGCGGTTAACGCCTTGACTTTACTACAGAAGCTATAGCGCACAGTCCTAGTCTACTCGTTTAGATGCTTCCATTCTCTCTCAGACGCAAACGGAATCATCAGGAATCAGGTGCGCGCACCAGCCGCTCTCGCACTCCACCGTACTCACCCTTTCCATCCACACCGGAGAGGATCGCGCACGGCGTCTGGTTTCAGTCGTGATGTTGCTGTAGGTTAAGTGCAACCCCCCGTAGCACCGTCGGTCAGAAAACTAGCGATACTTTACAGCAAAATGCAGTGGACATGAGATGGCACCTTTTGATACAAGTCAGATCCCGGATTCTATGTGCAGAACCGGGAATGACAACAGCTGGAAATGGTGAGGAGCCATGTCCGTGGATGTCACAGGCGGTCTCTAGTCAAGCACAACTGTGTGAGTGTGACTACTCTGTAAACTGCTCTGAGGGTAAATCGACAACGTGCCACGGCAGAGTAATAGATGGTGTGTCCACCTGAGGTAGTCCGAGTATCATCATATCTGACTGTTTGCTAGGCCGGGCGGCTGCTGTTTTGTGCCTCCCGGTAAATCATCACTGAAGCGATTTGGTCACAGACGAGCACTTGCATGTCAAATGAATTTGTCAGTCTTCAAATTTATTTTGACAGTGTACTAAGGTGAGGACGTGTTTTTCTTTTTGGCGTTCAAATCCGTCGCAACAGATTCAACACATCAATTAATCAGCGCGCGGATCCGTGCAGTTTGTGTTCTATCTATGCACGCGAGTTCCACCGACTTGCAAACCTGCGCCTGGGAAAGGACTTTTCGCCTTTTATAGCTGGATATGTTCAGATTAACGTAAAGGATGGATCTAATTATATTTGTACTGGGGCCCCTGACACTGTTTCTGCAGGGTATCCATGGCCAAGGAGTGTACGGTAAGTGTTCTTTTTATCACTACGTGATAACCAATTTAAACCAATGACCTTGTGCAATGTGTTCATAAATGAAGTTCACCAATGCATCATCATATTCACATGAACTATCTATATAATGAAACAGGCAGATTTCAATTTTATCCTTGTAGTAGTACAGACATGTTGTTATACGCTGCATATTGCACTGCTTTAGACTACTTCATAAAACCTCTTGTTGTTATAGATAATTTATTTCAATGTTGCACTCATTGGACTTCTAACTGCTGGCGTCGATACGATTGCCAGTTCGTGTTTAAGTCCACCATTATACATATTGTGTTAATTAGGCTACGTTCCGATTTAGGTGGCGATTCCACAGCGTCGGCAATGTTTAGGACCCGTCATTTGAGAAAGCACAATGTTGTGTATCAACATGTAGCGTTTAGAATTAGCTATATTAGTCAATGACAGCTTCTCTCTCTCTCTCTCTCTCTCTCTCTCTCTCTCTCTCTCTCTCTCTCTCTCTCTCTCTCTCTCTCTCTCTCTCTCTCTCTCTTTCTCTCTCTCTTTCTCTCTCTCTTTCTCTCTCTCCCTTTCTCTCTCTCTCTTTCTCCCGCCTTCTCTCATTCTCTCTGTCTGATTGTGCAAACAGTGGCACTGATGATGCATGGGATAAATCGTCATGTTTTTGGCAGCGGCGCGTGGGGAAACATGAATCACTCGCGCAAATAGCAGAGGAAACAGAGGGACTAACAATTTAGACCTGCAACTGTAAGCAGTGACCAAAGTGAGGTCTGCGTGTAGGCCTGTCTCACTGAGGGTCCTGGCTCCAATATTAAGCAGCAAGCACAGCAGATTATATGAGTTATCATTATCCAGAACTGCAGTTTTTCAGTGGAGTTTGTTGCAGGTCTGCTTCTGGAGGAACTCTCACCATGCACTGTATATCGATATCCTCAGGAACATCTGCATCTCAGCTCATTTTTAGCATGGTGTTCCAATCCCAGAAAGACTGTACCCTCCCTGGAACGTTTGACTGATAATCTATTTTCCCTGTATGTGTAAAACAAATACATAAGAAATCCAAATTAGGCTATTGTGCTCCACATGACATGTTATTATGTCATAAACACACAAAGACTTGATTGCTAATAAATAATTCACAACAATAATTAATTGATTTTAGGTACAGTAACAGGAAGTAAAAGCTGCCCTATTATTGCATGTTCTGAAACTGTATGCCAGGGTCAATCTCCTACAGTAGACCTCTTGCTCTGGAAGTATTTTTTAAGACAGTGTATTTATTTATATCTTATTTTCCGCAGAATTATCCAATTATCCAATCTGAGAGATATCGTCTTGAATTAAATTAATGCCATATCAACGCATAGCTTTATAGCTTGTGCTCTGTTGTTTGCAAGACAGCAAACATTAAATGTAAACAGGCGTGCTGCTCATTAAGTACATTATATCCCAGAATGCTTGTTACAGCACTCACATAGATTTATGGGACTACAGGATCACTAATTGATGTCAGTAGCTCAGGGGTCGAGGAGAGAACAGATGGAACAGTTTATTTGCTTGTCTCTTTTAGACTGAAGACAAGAAGGGAGGGAGTGTTGACCAGTCAGACCCTAGAGTAACCCTTCCTCCCTTTACATACCCCTCCTCTTCCCTTATTTCCTCGCCTCTCTTCTTCTCTTCCCTCCTTTGCTCTCCTCCCAGCCTTTCTTTCTCTTCCCTTTGCTCCCCTTTTCTCTCCTCTCCTCTCCTGTCCTGTCCTCTCCTGTCCTCTCCTGTCCTTTCCTCTCCTCTCTCCTCTTCTGCCTGCCTGCATACTCAGTGTGTTTTGCTGAGCATTTGCATCTGTCGGCCCTCCTCACATTGCTCCCACTGGGGATGTGGGTCAGCGCCGCAGCGTGTGGAGGGCAGTCTGGATGGGCTCCTTCATGGCAACATCTCCCATTCATGGGGTAATGAGACATCCCATGCCTCCATGAGAGACAGAGGAAGGAAATCCTGGGTGGCTTTTCAGGAACCTACAAACAAGGACTTGGACCAGTTAATGGTGTAAGCTCACATCGGGATAACGTAATAAAGTGAATTGAATTGAATACTTTCCTTGGCCGTAAGTTTTAAATTACTGCGGTACGTGTGTATACCCCATGATATCAGGACGCCAAAATAGCACAGTTGGCTTGTGGCATCGACTTTTATGTTCGTAAACTAAAGCTTGCAAGTAGATCATACTCCATTAAGTTTCATATTGACAAGTCTAGAGCCAATGTTTAAAGCACAAAGTACAGGGCAAACAGGGCTTATGGAGGACTGGACTGTCTGTGGTTCAGAGCCAACATGTAACATTTATGGTGCAAAATCTCAATTTCATTCAGGAGTAGTTACTTGACTTTAGACCAGCTCAAATAAAGAGGAAACACTAGAAAAAAATCATACTGTACCCCAGACAACGATGACGGGATTCAATAAGAGGATCATTGTGAAAAGGGGAATGCAGTGTGCCACCAGGTGCTATTGAGCTTCACGTTTGTGTTTTTAGATGCGGTTCCCTGTTGGATCACAGTATCTTTAGTACAGTAGTTTGATCTTAACTGGGCCTGCCAGAGTGATTACTGAGGATTGATGAAGGTCAGTCATCCTTGTGCAGCTCCAGGCCACAGAAGAGAGAAGCCTGGTCTTACACTGCAACATCTGCTCCTGTCATCTGGCTCTGTGTGCCCGTCGCTCTTCTGCTCTCTCCCCCTGTCTCTCTGCTTCTGTCTGTCTGTCTGTCTGTCTGTCTGTCTGTCTGTCTGTCTGTCTGTCTGTCTGTCTGTCTGTCTGTCTGTCTGTCTGTCTGTCTGTCTGTCTGTCTATCTGTCTGTCTGTCTGTCTGTCTGTCTGTCTGTCTGTCTGTCTGTCTGTCTGTCTGTCTCTGCTTACGTCTGTTTGTCTGTCTGTGTGTCTGTCTCTGTTTCCGTCTTTCTGTCTGTCTGTCTGTCTGTCTGTCTGTCTGTCTGTCTGTCTGTCTGTCTGTCTGTCTGTCTGTATGTATGTATGTCTGTCTGTCTGTCTGCTTCTGTCTGTCTGTCTCTGCTTCCGTCTGTCTGTCTGTCTGTCTGTCTGTCTGTCTGTCTGTCTGTCTGTCTGTCTCTCTGTCTGTCTCTACTTCCGTCTGTCTGTCTGCTTCCATATGTCTGTCTGTCTCTGCTTCTGTCTGTCTGTCTGTCTGCTTCCATATGTCTGTCTGTCTGTCTCTGCTTCCGTCTGTCTGTCTGTCTGTCTGTCTGTCTGTCTGTCTGTCTGCTTCCATATGTCTGTCTGTCTGCTTCCATATGTCTGTCTGTCTGTCTGTCTGTCTCTGCTTCTGTCTGTCTGTCTGACCTTTCTGTTTATACCCGTCTTTCTCTCTTTCTTTTTCTGTCTCTCTTGCTCTTTTTTTATTTTTCTATCTATTTCTCTCTTTCTTTCCGGTGGAGTGCATCTTCATCTCAGCCGTGCTCAGCTCTCTCTCTCTATCGCTCTCAAGGGCCACAATAAGCTACTATCTGTTCCTCTTGTCAAGACTGCAGAATCATCTTCCACTCAAGACACCAGACACCATCCTCCCCAAAACTCTCAAGTGGCAATTATTTCATGTGGCACTGACAGTCAGCAAATGTGTGATATCTCTAATATGATAGCACGGAACTAGGAAATGGAACAGGACTTTTTATGATGACAGTGTTTTCTGTTGATGTCTTTTACTACAACTCCCTTCTGTTTTCGGACTTTGCATCAATCAATGACAACTGTGATGGGGAACAGATGATCCTGATCTCCTTCTGTTGTTGCATCACTGAGGAGAAGAATAAGTTCTTAGCACTTCTTCTTCTCCATCTCTCTCTCTCTTTCTCTCTCCATCTCTCTCTCTTTCTCTCTTTCTCTCTCTGAAGTCCCAGCAATTCCTGAGGTTTCTTTTCATGAGCCCGGTTCAGACTCTTTGGCTTCTAAGCTATGCAAATGCATTCCGCCAGTGAAACTAAAGCCGTCTTTGTTGGTGTTCAGAAGCCTCCTCCTCCACAGTCCTTCATCAATCCCCCTGGATCGGGACCCTCACATTTCCCACCGTAATGAGATAGTGGAGAAGGCTTTCCCTCTCTTTCTTTTTCTCCCTCTTTCTCAATCTCTCTATATCTCTTATCTCCCCACCCCTCCCCAAGGGCTGTATTAGGGTGGAGTCATTAGGGGGGGGGGGGGGGGGGGGTGTGAAGATGAATGATGGTCTCCTGTTTCTATGATCATCAGGCTGAATCAGTAGTAATTTGCCTCACGCCAGTCTCACCCTGGCCTCCATTCAGTCTCACCCTAGAACCCAGTTGAGATAGCGATAACTTCATAATACAGGATATCAGCTTTCTAAAGGCTGTGTCTGTCTACTGAGAAAAAGCTGTCCAGCACCACTGCTATATGTAGCTGTCCAGAAGACAGAGTGGTCAGAGAACAGGCCAGGCTTTTCATTTCAGTCTGTTATTAACGTGCTCTTGACTGAGACTCTAAAGTCCTTGGTCTTTGACCGGAAGTTCAGGTAGCAGTTATGAAATGTTTGGGTCAAGGTGAGGTCAACATTAGCATCTGCCAGTATCCTTAAGGTTGAAAAAGTTTAATTAATAGAAATGTAACAGTCTTCTGAGAAATATCCCTTTTCAAGGAAGTCACAGAAACACGATGGGTCTCCATAGAAACAAAAATCATCAATGAAATTGCTTTTGTTACCTTTTTGTACCTTGAGTGAATTTGTACGGAGAACAGCTCCAGCAGTCAGTCTCTGAAATGGTAACATGCTCCCCAGTGAGACTGTGAATAGGCCCAGAAACATGGGTCACCTCAGGATCAGTGGAGGGCAAATCCCCACCAACACACAAAGAGGCTTACTGGCACATTGTTACCTGGGTGTGACTCCTGACAAGCCCCCACAATCCCCAAACTCTAAGCTCCAGCTCACACACCCTGCGTTCCTGAGTGATGGGAAGTTGGTGAGCACTATGTGGCGGCTGGTAGTGATGTAGCAGTCTGGAAATAACACCAGTCATGATGGGCCGTGGTTAGGGCTGGGTGATATGTCAACAATGTTATCACAATATTTTTCTCATACTGATCGATAATTTATGTCGATAATTTTCATTATATGTATTTAATTATAATATGAATAATAATAATGATGCATATACAGTTTTAAGAATATTCTTCTTAGGTCACAACCCTAAAGAAATCAAGTTTGCTACCATCAAAGCACATACCGCTATCACACCGTTATATCATAATATGATATTGGTAAGCAACACTCCTGTAATCTAGTAAACATTTTCAAAATAATTATTGTATTGGAAAAAAAAGTCACTGCATGAAAGATGAAGATCGTAACGAATTATAGATCTAATTTAAGATTGTATATCATTATAGATTATAGGTTCACAGCTTGAACGCTTAGGGAATATGAAACAAACCCCCTTTCACCCCTCCCATGTATTCCTCACGATGGAGTTGTCCTTGTTAAGCCAAACTGGCAGGGTTTGCATTTACGCATTTACAGGACAAATCACAAAACCATCCCGGGGGGGGGGGGGGGGGGGGGGGGGGCGCTGGCCGCAGACCTGGCCGCAGCAGGCGTGTTGCAGACGTCAGCAGGGGATTGGTCGGTGGCGGAGGCCACGAGAGTCTGCCGCCAACCTTTGACTGTGTCACTCCAGCCCACACAGGCATTCTAAGTACCGCTCCTGTGAAGTGATGTCTGTTGTCATGGCGACGATATGCAAGGCTCGCTCCGTGTGTCCCGTAACTTCCCCTGTAGCCTCCCTCCACCGACTTCCTCTCTCCACCTCTCCTGCTCCCTCTCTCCACCTCTCCTTCCTCTCCTGCTCCCTCTCTCCACCTCTCCTTCCTCTCCTGCTCCCTCTCTCCACCTCTCCTTCCTCCCCTGCTCCCTCTCTCCTCTTCTCCTTCCTCTCCTTCTCCCCTCGCTTGCTTTCTTACTTGCCAGGGAATCAATCGCCGACACAAATGTGAAGTGATTGCAGAATGAAAGCGCCTCACAGCAGGCTTGCACATGTACACGAGCGTAAAAAAGAGAAGGAGATAGGGAGTAAGAGAATAGATATAGAGGGTCTCTTCAAAAATCACGGCCATTTCATGTCTGCGAGGCGACTGGAATAAGGGGGGATACTTATCTCTGTAGCGAGTAATGTTTAAGTAGCTCTGACATGCAGGAACGCTGGTGAGGTAAGCATGTTGACAGTGACGCCTTCAGTAGTCTCCCAGTTTCAAACCCTAAAGATAAACAGCTCTGACAACAGGGGGGCTGCGCACAGAGACCCTCTCTCTCTTTCTCTCTCTCTATCTCTCTCTCTCTCTCTCTCTCTCTCTCTCTCTCTCTCTCTCTCTCTCTCTCTCTCTCCCCTCCCCCTCTCTCTTTATCTCTCCCTTTATCTCTCCCCTCCCTCTTTCTCGCTATCCCTCCCTCTCTGTGACTCTCTCAATATCTCTTTCTCTCTCTCCCCTCCCTCTTTCCCATTCTCTCTTCCTCCCCCTTCTCTCTCACCCTCTCTCTTCTTCCCTCTCTTTCTCTCCCTCCCTCTCTTTCTCTCCCTCCTTCCCTCTCCTCTTATTGTCCCTTTCTGTTTCTTTGTGTGTCTCTCCTTCTGTCTTTTTCTGTTTCTGTATGTATCTCTGCGTCTCCCTCTGTCTCTCTCTGTTGCTCTCACAATAGGAGATATGCTACTCTGTGACAATTTGCTCTGTCCATTCACACTGCTCACAGAAACAGGCTGTGCATGTGAGACTGTCTACATTATCCCTGTGTGGGGCATAACAGGGATTTGGGAATATATATGGGGCCTGTCCTATTCAAGTCAGTCGAAGCAAGATTCGTCACAGGACCAGAACATGTCACCTAAGCGTTTATGAACATGTGATGCAGTAATTTTGTGTCCTCTTACACTTACTCACACTCCCAGTCTCCTTAAAGGGATATCAGCCCTCAGTCTTAGCACCAGATCGTTTGAAAGTAGTAGTTAACTTTCTTGGCACCAAAACTGATGTCGTACCTCCATCCTTCTTCACCCATTCTCCCACACCAGTGTAAACCCACCAGTTGATTACACCTCCAGATACTATATTTCCCAGTGGCCAGTGGTCCCCATGTGGTACACCGTCACCTAATTAGCTTTACAGTATCCTAAGACATGGCAGGTTAGGAGCCCCATGTGACAGAGTCAACCCATCGAGAATTCCTCTGCTTCAGAGAGAGGCTCAACCAATGAATAAAAACAGCTGTTACAGTGCACTCACTCCGCTCCAATACTATTGGCCCTCCAATACTATTAGCCCTCCAATACTATTGACCTGATGTTAGTTTCCCCCAGGATCACAATGACTCTTATTGAGAGACTTGCAGCTCTTGTTAGTTTGTTGGAACCTTTCTTAAAAATTATTGTACTCGTTGGGAAATATATTATTGTTGCTTGCTTTTTCCAAAGGTACACTCTTATCCAGAGCGACTTACACTAAGTACAGGGACATTCCCCCCAAGGCAAGTAGGGTGAAGTGCCTTGCCCGAGGACACAACGTCATTTTGCACAGCCGGGAATCGAACCAACAACCTTCTGATTAATAGCCCGACTCCCCAACTGCTCAGCCACCCTCTCTTTCTCTCCCTCCTTCCCTCTCCTCTTAAATGTAATACTAATAGTCTGTTTCTTATCAAGAAAGCTACACATGAGAAGGTGCTGCAACCATCTCACTGTAACAGACAAAAGTAAAATGGGCTTTGAATGAATAGGTAGCTTGGGTTGGTCCTCAACTAAATAAGAAGTGTTGCTTAGAATAACAAATGAGACTACCTGCTGAGTACCTCTCTCCAGAAGCCTTTTCTGACTGCTTGCAGTGTTCCACATTTTGCCTGATCCTCATTGAAATTCAAGGGTTGCCATTCAAATATCTCTGCAATCCAATACTCCTCTTGCCCCAAACCATCCGTGAATCCTGTTCAGTCAGTGCTTGCTCACAGTGTGGGTGGGGTGTACCTCATGTTGGAAAGCTTTTCCCTCGCTATGAATAAGAGAAACGGCAAACACTCTACGGGTTCATGCCCACAGATAAAGTCACACTGCTTGATTACTTGCATCATTTTCCATATGTAAACACAAGCAGAAAATCTCATATTTATAGAAATACATGAATCTTATCTGTTTGTCGGGCATTCTTCTGTTGTTATCTTAAAGTCACACCGCTGAGTTTGTATGTTGACAGTGTTGCCGTGGGAACTTTGTGAATCGTTCTAGAACTGCGGCGCATCCTGTGAGCTGCTTTAAACCTTGTCGGATCGTTTGTTTTGTGACAGTTGATTCAATTAATCAATTACAGTAAGTCTATGAATGCCATTGCGGACGGTGGCTGATGTTGAATAGCGATGACAGACGTGAAAGTGAAGCAGCTGTAAGCGCAGGATGTTTTGGGGCCTTCTGACGGTCCCACCTTTCCGATCCGTCTGTTAATTCCATACGCGCCACGCTGTGAGTCATCACAGAGACCCACACCGCAAAGAAAGGTCAGCACCTCCTCGGTCTCTGGACTGCAGGGAAGGAGAGGGGAAGAGACGGACAGAGAGAGGGCGATAGAGAGAGAGCAAGAAAGAATGAGGGTTGAAAGGAGATGGAGAAGACAGACAGAGAGAGAGAGATCTAGAGAGAGAGAGACAAGGGAGAGACATAGCAGAGAGGTAAAGAGAGAAAGGGGGAGATACTGAAATGCATAAGCTGCATATAGAAATTATAGAAGAATAAATAAAGCAAAAAAAAACGCTTTAACAGTTTCAAGTGGGCAGGACAGAGGGAGAATGGAACGGGAACACGAAAACAAGGCTGAATGAAAGGAGGGCAGAGGTAGACAGGTAGGAAGGAACCAGCTGAGATACATCAAAACCATGAAACCTTTCAGTCACTGGAGTAGCAGGTAGGAGAAACTGTCAGCAGCCATATCAAGGTGTCTGTGGCAGCACACACACACACACACACACACACACACACACACACACACACACACACACACACACACACACACACACACACACACACACACACACACACACACACACACACACACACACACACACACACACACACACACACACACACACACACACACACACACACACACACAGTACACCCACACACACAAAGTAAAATCAACAGCAGGGAGCAAACTTCAATGTCAGCATCATCGTCAACAGCTTATTGTACCTGGGCCTGGTTCTTTGTTGACCCCTTGCCTCCCTTCTAAACACCATGGGACTCCCTTTTCTAAAACGATCATAGAGATGCTAGCAGTGCCAAACCTAGGAGTGGATGGTTTAGGTCCAGGGGCCATGATATCACAATAAACCTGCTCATTATTTTTTGAGTATCTTTAATGAGAATTCCTCTATAAAATGGCAACCATGCATCAACCTAATGGACAGGACTAACCCTATAGGAAGTACTATTTTACGGGCTCTCTTAGTTGCTCAAAGACAGTGTTTTAATAGTGCTGCAGGCTCTTACATCACAGCAATAAAGAAAGTAAAGAATCTAGGGTGATTAGAGAGGTACCACAAAATCAATTCCGTGGTAATACTGTACCTGCAATGATGATTTCCTAAGGCCCTGAGACTTCCTGCTAGGAGGAGGAAAGGAAATATTAAAAACTTTTTAATCTGTGAAGCCATGAGTGGAAAACTCCCAGTGCGATAAATGCAGAATGCTGTTTGAAATGAGTTTGGTTTGGTATGCGTGTCTGCCGTGCTAATAGGTGTGCGTGTGTGAATGTGTGTGCTACTAGGCTTAATCTCATGAAACCTGTATAGTGCCTTATTGTAGTCAGTGTGAGATGTTCATGGTACCAGGTTATTATAAAGGCTCATGAAAGCCTAACTAAATATGCATTAAAAACACCTTCCACACAAGTAAATGCCATTAAGACTCAACAATAATATGCCACCTATCAGCACATGCTGATGAGATCCAGTTTTCTATAGCAGCCATTTCAGCAGCAGCTAATGGCGAGGACTCCTCACCTGCATCTTGCTCTGTGTGTGTACTCTCAGCGGATCTCAGTGACGCTGCCGGGGTAATTGGATGTGTGACGCCCACCAAAAATCCCTATTAGCCGCGGGCGAGCTCCTTTTCAATCCCACCATGCCCCTGTGGAAAGCACAACCCAAAGGAAGGCTTAGTCTTTCAACTGGCAAACATCAAATGCCCCCCGTTCTCGCCACAGTCAACGTTCTTTCACTACCGGAGAGAATGAGAGAGTGACAGAGAGAGAGAGGGAGAGAGTGAGAGAGAGATAGAGAGAGAAAGGGAGAGAGAGAGAGAAAGGGAGAGTGAGAGAGAGAGAGAAAGGGAGAGAGAGAAAGGGAGAGAGAGAGAGAGAGAGAGAGAGAGAGAGAGAGAGAGAGAGAGAGAGAGAGAGAGAGAGAGAGGGAGAGTAAGATATAAAGTGTCATTGGCCAATAGGTCTGTGTGATGTGGACACAGATAATACAGATTTTGAAGAGCAACAAACTGAGATAGGGAGACAGATATTGGAGGAGGGAGAGAAAGAGGGGAGAATTGAAGAGAGAGAGGGACTGGGACTGAAAGATAGGCAGACTCAGCGGGTCATCATCTTACAGGGATGATTGTGAGCATGCATTTGCATATCTGGAGCCAAGTTTACATTGTCGTGGAGATTACTGAGGATGCTTGCAAAAGCGGATTTAAATTTGGAATATAATTCTATATTACTTTGTTCAATTTGTTAATTGAATATCTGCATCGAACATGCACTGTAACTGTATTCAGTGTTGCGGACAGCATGTATATTTAAAGCAAGTGGGAAGCGAGGAATCATTTCTTTCTTTATGTAAGCCAGGTACAGTGTATAATACACACACTGTATAATTCCCTCTCCACTCTGGTCACATCTCACCCACTTTTTCTCGTTAGGTGCAGCGAAGCGTCGCAGGAGAGGTGGAGACCAGGGAAATGTAATTGTCATTCAAACCTGAGTAGGACAAGGAGGGACACTTCATCCTGGTGGACCTGACTTAGGCTGCAGCACATCAAATCAAATGTCATTTGCAAAGTCCTTTTTTTTAACTAGCAATCGGACTGAGAGCTTCACAGACATCCATAGAACTGCACCTACACCCACCCCCCAAAAACCCTTAAAGAAGACAAGGAAAACCTCCCAGGAAAACTCAAGAGACGGTTGGAGACGCAGAGAGACGCTGAGTGTACAGGAGCTCAGGCTGAACATCTAGCGTCGCATGCAGTCGCATGCAGGCGCATGCAGACGCATGCTGCCTCTGCAGCAAGAGATGTTCCAATCCCTGAAGCGGGTGTAGCTGTGATGTGTAATGCCTGTTCAGCACACCAGGGCCACTTCCATTAACTAGCAACCACATTAATAATGCATAAAACAGAGAGGGTCAGAAAGAGGTTTGGTTCGTCGAGGATGCCTCGTTGGAGGGGGGGGTTTGATCACAAGCCAGCGTGATAACTCTGATTCTAATGGAGACACACTCAAGTGAAGCCTCCCAGCGTTAGCACGAACACACGCAAACATGCCAGGTACACGGGTTAAGTGATGACACATCCCGGTTCTATTAGCATGGCGGTGTGTTTATGTGTGTGGGTGTGAGCGTGTGCGTGTGCCCCAGGCCTAATGTACTGACCCCTGCTGACTCACACTCCAACAGAGGAGGAGCAGGAGGGACGTGGTGGAGGAAAATGAAGATAATCTGTCGTTCTTTTCCTCCATCTCTCCCTGGTTTATTTTTTTTTTCTTCTTCTTCTACTCCCGTGTCTCTTTAGATGTTCCGTGACCTCATTTCCAGAGTGAGGTTATTATGTAAAAAAATTAAATTAAAAAAAGAACTCCTGCTAGAGGTTTCCAGAGGAGAGCGAGGGAGGGTGGGGGGTTGTGAGGCGGGGTGTCGCCTGCCAGGGGTGGAGGCTTGATACAACGGTTGGGGGTGGAGAGGGAAGGGGTTCCTAGCAGAAGGCTTGCAGTTGACATAACAAGTCATGACAGTTCTCTGGCTTTTTCCCTCTTCCCTCCTCCACGCGCAGCGGAGTGAAAGGTGTGGAAGTGAAACCACGGAGAGAAGGAGTCTGAGAGAAGCGGCCAGACTCGTTTCACCAGAGGTTGATTACTATATGGAGCCCTCTTGGATGTGTACTTTTAATGTTACATAGAAATGTTCCGCCACAAGCACTGGCTCGGGTGTCATAGCTTGCTACATACGCATTGCTGGCGACATCCTATGTCGCTAGCCATGTTTCCAGGAAGTGATATCAACACCCTGTTTTTCTGCCCTTCCGTGACACTGTCTGTGTAGTGCATACGGGACTAGTTAGGGTGGGAAAATAATTATAAATAAATAATAAATATATATGAGAGAGAATATACGTTTTGTCTAGGTTGCACACCCAATTAATATATTTCATGACACATAAAATTATTGTTCTATCAATCATTCTGGTCCTGAAGAACGACTGCTGTTCTTTTCCCTTGCAGATCATAACAGTTGATGGTAAAGAGGTAGTGATCTTTGTCCTGGCCGATGTGATATTATTTTACTAGGTGTGTTTGTACTTGGCTGAGAACTGTACTCTTCCTGTGCAGCCCTGTAGCAGTCCAGGGTAAAGGTTTGTTGTGACCACCTGTCCACACCTTACCTCCAGAACTCACTACCCTTCACATCTGTGCACAGAAGTGTCTTGACAGCTGCCTCTCAGCTATGTCCCCAGCTCCCCATGCGCCAGCCCCCCATCTCCCCAGCCACCAACCCCTATCCGCCAGCCCCCCATCTCCCCAGCCACCAACCCCTATCCGCCAGCCCCCCATCTCCCCAGCCACCAACCCCTATCCGCCAGCCCCCCATCTCCCCAGCCACCAACCCCTATCCGCCAGCCCCCCATCTCCCCAGCCACCAACCCCCTTCCGCCAGGCCCCCAGCACCGCCCCACACACAGCCACGACATGCTTCCAGATTACTCCCTGCCTTGCCACCCATTACTCAACCAGGTAAAGTGTCCAACCAGATCCATCAGCCCCATCGTCTTGGTCTTGACCTGCCCAGACCTGCCTGTGCGGAGCGGGGAGACAAGGGGCCAAACAAACTCAGGGACACTGTCTGACCACACTGCCCATTAGTCACTTTCCTCCTGGGCCTCATATCCATCAGATCTGTGCAGGAATGTCACTTTGACTCAGGTCCGTGTGTGTGTGTGGGTGGGAAGATCAGACGATTCTCTACAGCAGCTTTTGTAAAGCGCTGCGTGTCAGCTTTTGTGTACGTGCAGTGGTTTTCATTTCTACAATCTGTTGAGTGAATGCTCCACATAAGCTGCTGCAATGCAGTAAGAATGCTCGAACATATTCCTAAAATATCTCTCGATCTTTGTATCTCCCATTTGGTGGAGTGCTTTAATCCCAGATATATTGTTGGATAAACTACTGAACAAATGTACTATATTTCTGGGATGAATGGATGTTGAAACTTTGACAAGCATGTTCCACACGACAACATTTGAATTTTCATCAACACGTCGCTTTTAAATGAGTCTCTCAAAAGCTCTTGTATTGAAAGAATAGTTAAGTGTTGGGAGTTATTTTCTGGAGTGGGACTCGTTTTGTCCTTAACTGACTTACTGATTTTATGCAACAAAAGTACAGAGCACTGGACATCATTACTGTGTACGTTGGCAATGCTGACAGAGCCAGGGTTTACGATGCTCTCCATGATGTCCCATAAACTAGCTCAGGATCCAAAGGTTCTCCTCATTTGTCTGCAGCGCCACAGGGTTCAGCCCTTGAAAGAGAATAGAATCTCTCTAGCAGATGAAGGGCATATCCAGCCCACTAAGGAGCTCCCTGCCTCTCTATTGCGCTTGTTCGCTGGCTTTCAAAAGCAAACAAGAAAGCGAGCGCAAGAAAGAGGAATTTGAGAATAACTGTGAAAGGTAATTTGGGTCAACCTCGAGAAGGAGGCTCACCGCATCACGTCATACAATACAGTTGACATAGAATAATGTGAAGCCGGTATCCACGGCGACAGGATGCTCAGCAACACCATACGTCTAGCAGATGTGGAAATACAGGCAGAGTAAAACAAGCTGGATGATTTACACAAATTTGTCTTTATCTTCCTCGCCATGACCTGAATTCAGGGCTTATTCTCTGTACTTCCTGTCCTATTTCCTGTTTCCTGTCTTTATCCTCCTGAAGCTAACATGCAACAATGTAAGCCATGGCGCCATTTCCCCAGGAATCCTGTATTAGGCATTAGCTACTATAGAGGGGAAAGGAGGGCCAGCAGGGATGAGATTAAATTATCTCCTTTGAAGGTGTGCTGGCGCCCTACGTCAGACAGGGACCATTATTAATATGCAGTGACACATGCATACATCTGAAATGATCCTGGACGCTTCGTCATGGATCATAAAATCCCCCAAGGTGCCTTTCGCTCATAGCATACCGAAAGCCGCACGGCACCTCTCGTATAAATCACAGAGACTCCGCCAGGAGACACAGAGGAGAGAGAGAGCGAGACAAAACCCCACCCCTCTGTTTTTATTAGATTGCCCCAGACAAAATGATATTAGTTTTGAGCAGTTTGATTCAACAACGGAGCCATCGTGGTGATCGCTCTGAAAGGTAAGGAGAAGGCCAGTGGACAGATTGTCTGCTCTCTGTGCCTCGTCAGAAGGTTAAGTGTGTCGGGCAGGGTTCCAGCACACGAGAGGCTAGACAATCTTATCATGTGATTTGTCGGTGACACTTCGCTTGGCACGTCCATCATGAAGGCCGCATACCGTTGTCACAATAATGGCGCAGACATAGCAAGCTTTACTTGACATACGGGCATAGGCGGACGACGGCGTCTCTTGTTCACAGGTGTTTGATTTGCTGGGTCATGAATTTTGAGTGATAGCATCATCTTTGCAGTCTTTGATATAGCATTACATGGGCCTGGAACTGAGAATCAACCGGAATTTGTGCTGAAATATCTTTGTTGTCAATTTGGCACTTGGAAGACCCGCTCTCTGACTGTTGTGGAGGGGCAGGTGTGTTCGTGTGAGGGCTGACTATCCTGCGGTGCCTGTTCCCTCCAGACCGGCCAGGTAGAGAGACACACATAGCGGATCACTGTCGACCTGATTTCCTTCAGAGCAACTGAGGATTCCACTGAATAAAGCAAAGCACATCGAGCTCATTAAAAATGATGAAGAGGCATCAGCATGTCTAGTTAGAGGTTAAACATAGCCATGGAGGAAAAAGGTGTTGACTTGGTGATTGAACCCCCCCACCCCCCACACACAGACACACACCACCACCCCTCCCACTCCTTATCCACTCTTCTCTCCCTGCTTCTCCTTGATAGATAGCCCAAATGAGCTGTCATCCATGATTGATTTTCACAGTTTTACACTTCTCGGATGCCTGGTCTATCTAAGCATGATTAGCAGGGAGTCACTATGACTGTGGTGTGTTGTGGTGTCATAGGTGTACATCAAAAGTAAGGGTTGCACCTGGCCTCTAAAGCACTACAAGGAATGATAGACATGAGAAAAGAAATGACATTCAGGTGTTTAGTCATCTACACAACAACAATACCTTACGACTAACCTCACGTCCAGAGATTGTAATAAATTCATTCATTCCAAACTTGGATTGAAAGTATATAGGAAAAAGATGCCATTTGACCTCTTGTGTAGTTGTGACTGGACATTGATTCACTCTCTCTTGTCACTCCATGGATGAATGATCTGGGCAACACTTATCTCACTTATGATGGTGTGAAATGGAGTGTGCCCAAAGACATGATTCAGGGGTGTCTAAAGTTCAGCAGCATTCACACACACACACACACACACACACACACACACACCCTCACTATCATACAGACACACACTCACTATCATACAGACACACAAATTCAAGCATGAACGCACACAAGCCTCCACACATGCGCACACACACACATTTGAACCCTTTAAACACACACACACAAACTACACTACTCCATTTAACAGTGCAGCATGATCAGACCTAGTTTACTGGGTGTGAAATAGGCCGGATGGAGGCCTGTTCTTGCTCCAGTCCTCCGGGCATGTTGTCTTATCGTCTATTAGGTCTAGTCAGGGTCAGTGGATGACGGCCTTGTATTTCATCTCCTGTCTGATTTTCTTCATGACAGCGTGGGATGCTGACTGCTCTGCAAACACATCTAGTGGATTCAGAGCTTCTCCCATTAGCTCGTTGGATAATCCCCGCCATGTAAATCTGCCAGTTCCCCATTGGAGAGATCCGCTAGGCTGTTTTTGATTGGTTAGTCGAGTCATGACAGATAGGATCCCTCTTGGTTATTTGTCAGGTAAAGACTAAGAATAAATGACTTAAGGTTAGGGCGACCTCTGAAATGATCCGAAACAATCTATCATGCACAGGCATGCAAGTAATTACACAGTCAGGTTGTTTAACTTGACTGTGATTTACAGAACCCAGTTTAAAATAATTAGAAAGGAGGCAGAATAAATGAGGTATGCCCTTGAATGGACACCGCGCTTGTAGCTTTTGTGTTATCCAAGAGCTACCTCATTGTTCAGTGGCTCATTGATAAACAGGACACCCCTCCAAGTGTGTCAGCAAACATAGAGCTCTTTAATGGAACTCTCCTCAGTGGCTAGTCTGCTACCTTAGCCTGGCACTGATAGTCGAGTCACCCATAAGCACTTTGAATGCTGGAATTAGGGATAGTGAACAATCGTGTTTCCAGCCTCTGAGAGCTTGTGGTCAGGAACCGTT
Organism: Hypomesus transpacificus; assembly: GCF_021917145.1. NCBI lineage: Eukaryota > Metazoa > Chordata > Actinopteri > Osmeriformes > Osmeridae > Hypomesus > Hypomesus transpacificus. The sequence continues at coordinate 7,940,827 of NC_061065.1, read as the reverse complement.
GAGCTAGGTCTGTGAAGAATGATGCATTCTTGAGTAGGACAAAAAGAGAACACTTTGTGGAGGGGGTTGGAGCTTGGGCTGGCGCATGTACACACACACACACACACGCACACTACTGGTTGAGGTTTACGAAGGGTTTGTTTCCCTGCTCGGACCTACTGGGACCTGAACCTTGCTAAGATCTTCTACACCAGAGCCTTCAAGGTGTGTTTGTGTATATGTATGTCTGTGTTCCTATACTCTTTGAAGCTCAAATGCCAGTGTCAGCAGCGTCTCTCTCTCATCTACCTACCGCTAGAAGCCTACAGGTGCATGTCATGGCCTTGGTGGTCTCAGATGAGAGCTGGCACGATGGATGTACTACAGGGTGCAAATTACGGGGGGGTTTGGGGGGGTCTAACCCCCCTAATCAAGACTTGGACCCCCCCAAAAGAGATAAACACAACAAGTCTTAGGGGTCAAAACACACCCTGGAGAAGAAGTGGACCCCCCCACGATTGTCACTGTTTAATTTGCACTCTGATGTACTGGATGGGTATGTGTCCAGGAGAGGGAATCTCAATGTAGTTTCCCTGTGGGGGATATGCTTTAATGATGACGTCTCAGTGATGTCAGAGGACCACAGCACAGGCCAAGGTCTCGTGTTAAGGTTAATAAGTGAGAGGGATGAGGGGAGTAGGGGTTTTCATATGGTCTGTGAATTAAAGATTTAAGGAACATTACATGTTTTAAAAGAACATAGTTTTTAATGGCATTGTTGAATGGCATGGTGAGTCTTTGGTGACGTTAGGATTGTGTCCTGTTTAAGGTTAAATGGCCGTCACATATTTCATTTGACGGGAAAGACGTGTGCGGGTTTATAGTCACCATTATCTTTAAAGAGCGCTCATTCCTTTGGTTGAACATGATAGGGACACCTGATTCCTTCGATGACACATTTAAACAGGAACGATTCAGAATCACACAGTAGATTTTGCGATAACAAATCAAAGGCGTTCGATGGCACCCAATTAATTTGGTGACACCTGCCGTCCTGCTGCAGATGATTTAGATGAACCGCATGTTCCTCACCAAAAATTAAAATGTAATTGCTGAGAGATAATAATCCTTTCAAGGATGGGATCCTCCACATCCCCACAAAGCTGCGTGCAGTTGGGTTGCTCGAAAAAGACGGAGGATTCCGTAGTTCTTTAGAGAAATTGTATCCCTGTCATATCATTCCTCACGTGTAATATCCCTCGTTCCCTAATACCTTTGACCCCAATTATTTGACGAATGAAAAATGCACAGGTGGTGAACTAGCACTGGTGGTTAGCAATGTGGCTTTCAATATGTAATGGCTGTTTCCCATTTTCCTTCACATTCCTGAAAGCTTCCTTTCACATACACCAAAGCTGAGAGATGAATTGGCAACCTTTTAATATTCTGCCATGCCTAACATTTATAACCTTAACTTCCAATTGACTTAAATGTAAATCAGAGGTATAATGTATTACAGAAGCATGGTAAGCCGCTCTAAAGGGCACTTCAGACATTCCTGCACAGGCTCAATCGGTGGGATTGTGTTGTCTCACAGTGGAGGGCCTTCACTCAAAAGAAGCAGGGTTTCACCTGTTGCTATCCATCTCTGAAACGAATCACCCCTGTACTATCGCACCTTCTGTCACACCTGTCACCAAATAGCACCTTGATGAAAGACAGGCCTCGCCTCCTCCTCCCCCTCTTGTTTCTGGTGCTGACCTGGCGGCTGAGGGTCCCTGTGTCAGGGGCCTGCGAGGAGGAGAGGAGACACTGCTCAGCGGTGAGGAGGCATTAGAGGCTGCTTCATCCTGACAGGTATCTATAGATGCCATTGACTTTAAATTAAAGCCGGATGTGAGGTGATCAATCATAAGAGTGCATTCTGGACAGAGTCTCAGTGTGATGCATGAGCTTCCTTCCCTTGGCTCCGCGATAGCGCGCCGTGATCAGAGCCAAATTACCCCAGCGGCCCACAATCCTCTCCTCACTCCAGTCCTGCACTCCGCAAAACTCCACCATTTTACACTCCACAGAGCAACACCCGTTTTTTTACAACTTCTCTATCCCCCCCTCCTCTCCGCCACCACCCCCACCCCATCCTTCCAAAAGTGTTTCGTTTTTTATTGGCTAGTAGAGTGGCCTGGGGAGTGCTCTATATGTCTAGCTGGAAGTGTATGATGTACTTTGAGTAAGATACAGTCAATGCCGAAAACAAGTTCTCATTATATCGAACCTTTTTTTATCTTTCAGGTTATATAGCCTCTCGCAGGATTTGATGCAGCTTTGACCTAGCTAGTAGTCCTCTTAACGTTTCACTGTATTTTCAATTAACTAGCAAGTCAGTGTTGAATGGAATGTTTATTTAACGTTCTGGTTTTTATTACAGATCTTTAAAATAAGCTTTCAATGCCTGTGTTTAGACACATAGAAGTACAAGGAAAAACACAAAAGAAGTAAGAGGATATGAGTGGAATAAATCATGTCACTCTGGAAAAAGAAAAACTGTACAAGAATGTAACCGCAGAGTAGTGTAAGGATGTGCTTGTTACTTGCTTGACTCCTACAGGGGTTGTGAAATTTTTCTTACGGAGTGAAGACTGAAGACAGTTTGAAGGTAGTGTCGCAAAATGTGTTCTTACTGAAGGTCAACCTCTTAGTACTGTTTACAGAACACAAACAGGTACACACACACACACACACACACACTGCCATGCTGGCTTTTTTTCTCTTTTTCCTACATCCCCTTCAATCTCTTCTCTTCCTCCCCCCATCACATTCCTCCCTCCTCTCCACAATTTCCCCCCACTTCTCTGTTTTCATCTGTTCAGCACAGTGTAGAGAAACATTGCTCAATTTCATGCTTCCATAAGCCTCTCTTGTCGCATGAACTATCGTAGGCCTACTTGCACACAGCATGTCAGGTTGATTATGGGAAAGGGGGGAAAAAAAACAGAGGCAAAAATAAGTATTACAATCACTTTTTTCTGTTGTGGTGGAGGATAGTCAGTTCCATATACAAAACAGTGTTACCTGATACGCAGTAGCTGTACTGCACAAATGTACCTTGGACTGTGCTGTTGAACATTAGCTGGCGACTAAAGTGGTACTCGTGAATAAACTTCGGTGGTCAATGCCAGTTGTTGTTTGACTGATATAGCTAGCGGTGCTTTGACTGATCGATACGCCTGAGGCATCTGGATGACAATCAGATACGATTACAGTCACTTACAATGTAGCACTATTTACTGGTCAAAATGACAGTGACACACACACACACACCCCCACCAACTTGCACAGTTGTAGATTAGTGTAAGGTTTAAATGCTGAGGCGTTGTTGATGCCATGTTCAGTTTATGTGTGAGTCAGGGGTGGGCAACATGCACAGTTGTGTATTCTCCATGCTGTGCTTGACAAACAGTGATGAAGATTTCTCATGAACGTTATTCTACTTATAACATCTACTTTCATCGTTGTCATCGTCATCATCTCCCATTTCCTCTTCGTCGTCATCATCATCATCATTCAGCAGATGCAGCAACTGCAGCATTCTCGAATCCTTAAAGGCCTCCCTCCATCTTGAATAGTGACTGCTTGACCTTTCTGTTGATTTACCATGTCTTTGTGGCCAGAGCGTGCTTCGCTCTGAGATACAGACACAGTGCCCAGACTCAGAGAAGCTTTTGTGTGCTCCTGCCCACTCACTAAACAAGAAGAAATTACATTTTCAGACTGTCTGCGGAAAGATCACTACATTGCTGGGAAGCAAGGATGTGTGAGGATTTGTAAACAAGGGCTAGACCTTGTGCTGCATTCCAAAGAGATCACAAAGCAGTTGATTTCCCAAAGTACATTTAGTCATTTAGCAGACGCTCTTATCCAGAGCGACTTACAGTAAGTACCGGGACATTCCCCCCGAGGCAAGTAGGGTGAAGTGCCTTGCCCAAGGACACAACGTCATTTTGGCACTGCGGGGAATTGATCCGGCAACCTTCTGATTACGAGCCCGACTCCCTCACCGCTCAGCCATCCGACTCCCTGTAGTAGTACCAAGGGCTGCAAAACAACTTAGCCGACCTCTTCGTTTTTTTTCCCGCCATCACATTTCATATTCAGGCTTTTGACCTGACTGTTTATTTGTCATGTGTTTTTATCTCTTGCTTAGCTCTGCCAGCACAACACAACAAGCACTGAATTAATTGTGTCCCTAATTAGGCAAAAATGCGACTATACCAAGTTAAAAATATCTTACGTAAATGCGCAACTCATCTCTTCAGGGAACATATGTCCTCCCAGGAACATTATGATCTAAACAAACAAAAAAAGAGAAGCATTTAGATTAAAAGGAACTTAATTTCCCCTTATTGGCTGTGTCCGGGAGCATTAGCAAGCTGAGTGGATGTTTATTGTGCTCAACACTAACATAGTAAATGTCCCATCTTGGGAATTTATTCACACACTAGTTACTGTTCTTATGTGAAGTTTTAATCCAATTATTGTTATATAGGTTTTCCTTGTTTGGCCTGTCCAGTTGTGATTAGCTGAGTTTTATTGTCAGGCTGATGGTTTCATTGTGGTATTTGGCAATTACCAAAGAGTGCGCTGCGAATGTCGGTGCAACTCATTAACTAGCTTTATCAAAGGTAAAACCATGCAAACACCAGAGAATTAACAGCAGCTTTTCACCAGTGTGTATGTGTCGCGGTTCACACGGCATCTGAGCGCAGATCTGCGTCACCGGAATATTAGACGCAACTGTTTTGTGTTGACTCATTAGGATGGCTATACAAGCTGAGCTGTCTCTGACCTCGTTGGGAAGTCTTATTCTTTATTTTGTTATCGATGGTCGCGTGGCATTTGCCCTTTGTTCTGTATCATGTTTATTTTTTAAGAGGAGTTCTTGTGCACTTTCATCCCAAAACGCAGACTCCTTAACTGCTTTATCACACAATGAATAGTTCACTTAGGACACTGAAAAAGCTACAGCCAGATATCAAGACAAAGATTCTGAGCAAAATGCCAGCATGTCTTAAGTACATGTATGCTGTAGGTTAAAAAAAATAATGAGATGATCTGAGACAAAAGTAAGTCATGAAAATCAGTTCTGTGATAATGTCCTTTCACATCACTATTGCTGCCTCTATTGCAAATTACAATCTTTTTTTGCAATTACCAAAGGATGCAATGAATGTGCAGTAATTACCTCGATGTAGCATCAATTATGCAATACCACCTCAGTGACGCTACAAGCAAACAGCAGGCACACACACACAGACACACACACACATACACACACACACACACACTGTTGTGGGGCTGTGTAGGATATGTTGCAGATGTGTTTACACACCCCACCTAGAGTATGCCAGGTCTCTCATAATGATGTTGTTAATTGTCTTTTAATGTATGGTTTTGCATGATGTTTTTAATGGAACCCCACTGTAAGCTGCTCCTTTTTATCAGTGTTGCCTTCCAGGGTAATTGAACTCCTGTCTTACTGGCCTGGCACTGTGATTAATGTTGACTTTTAGAGAGTTAATTGAGGCAGGAGGGCGGGAGAAGGGCCATTACTTAGCTGAAGTCAAGATAGAAGTTTAGTTAGGGGGTGTATGTCCCTGATATTCAGAATATGTTGAATATCATATTCATTCACGTTGTGGAGACCTCACCTGACCCACTTGACCAAGATGAAGGAAGGACGCGTTGGGTGCATCCTGACACCTGCTAGTCTCACGCCATGCAAATTATACCAAACAAGTTGTTATATTTTTTCACCGATTTAGTTTCCTGACTTATTTTTTTTATACCTTCAGTCCAGCTCCCTTCTCTCTGAATCTGCCTACCTTTCTGTTTGTCTCTCCTTATCTGCTGAATCCTCACTCCCCTCCGCCCCCACTCTTTCCTTATATCATAACCTCTCTATCTCCATCTACCTCTCTCTCATCAGACACCCACGGTGCGAGAAGCAAACACCATTCCTCACCTCTCAAATGACTACCTTGTTATCGCTTTGTCCCCACAATGGTTCTCTGTCTGCCGCCCACCCCAGTCGGCTTCCCTCGCTAATGGGTCCGCATCACGCTCGACAGATGCAATTCTTCACAGTTGACAGACGTGGTGCAGCTTGGGAAAACCTGGGGATTTCTGACTAATGCCTCTGGTTGATTTACACGTTTACAAAAGCAGTTTTCATTTCTCATGGTGGCAGGCAGAGCAGGAAACGGTGAACACCGCGAGAGAGAACTGTAGCTAGGACGGACTCAATCTCAACTTCCGTTTCATATTCTTTATTTTCTCTGTCGGAATCTTGACGTGTCTTATCACCTCATGTGATGGTGCTGTTCTGTGAATGACGCCCTCTCAGTGTTAGTGACGATGGTTCATGGTTATCAATGCAGACGGGGTGTGTAGGCCTAGCGGACAAGCAGCAGGTGACCGGCAGTAGCAAGAAAACCACATTTCAGTCAAGACAATCACGTATTAGATTTGAGCATTTATTGTTACATGACATGGACATGTAGATTTACTTTGGCGGAGTGGATGATCTAAGGGAGCAATAGAGATACAATCCCCCTGATGGATAGATACACAGACAGCATGGGGGAGAAGGGGACGGTGGAGGGTGGCAGCAGCACTAATCATACAACGACCGGGGTGAGTGTGTGCATATCCGCGCGTCTTTTAAAGACGCCTTATCGGACGTGGCCCAATGGATATGCGCTGCTACATGGGTGTGGTAGTGGGAGGAGTAAGGAAGGTGGAGTAAGATGCCTTACGTCCCCGATCACTGACTGACGCGCGCTGCCCGATTGCCCTGCCAGAACTAGCTGCGCTTATTGCTTTTACCCTTTTCTCCGATAATATACTGTTGCATCTGTCGAGTAGTAGGCTAACAGTTGGTCATGTTGTAGAGATGAGAAGTAGTGTGGAAGTCTGATTTAGGCTGATTAAATCAGGGAAGACTGCTATTATATCATCTTTAGCTGGTACTGCGGGGCAACACAAATAACACCTTCTGTTTTCGTTGACTGCTGTTATTATTTCAGTTAAATAATGTTCTTTTTTTTACTCCCCATGTCTCGCACACTTAACGGCTGACTTGTTCGTGACCCTGGAGAGGCTAGAAGCAGATGCACATCCCAGATTGTAATATCAAACTGCTTGGCCGGTGAAAGCACAACAATATCTGTTTTAGTGCCACCATGTATATCAAGCCTTTTCTGCTAAGCAAGTCAATATGTAACTAAATAGATTCCAAATGTATTTGTATAGCACTTTTTTTTACAAGCAATGTCACAAAGGGCTTCACATTATATATAACTTAGCCAACCTAGACCATCAAGCCTCTATTCTCAGCCTCTCACACAGAGCCTGTACCATATGTATACCTCAAACTATAGTCTGAATCAAAATGAGATACAACACAGCAGGCTTTCGATTCTGAGATCTCCCACACCTCATGAATGTTATAAAGAGATTCTTTCGCGTGAGGGTCAGATATCTACAAGTGCTTAAACCCATTTGTCAGATTACCCAAAGCCTATTGAGACTGTCAAGTGCTGGACTGGAAGAAATGGTGGGCACTGGCGAAAGTACTTTGTAAGTACAAAGTACTTTGCATTTTGGGGCGAGAACTGAGATGGACAAGACAAAGCCCTGGGTGTTGAAGCAGGGTTTGTTTGAACAGTTAGGTACACTGATCAATGTTGATACCAAGACCAGAAAGATCATGTACACTCCTGACACCTTATTACCAGTGACATTAGAGATCAAAGTGCACCAACCACTGCACAGTCCTCTCCCATTACAGTAATGCAAATATCCACTGCAGCCCTCGTAGGGTCAGGACAGACCATGTATCCCAATGGCCCACTGTAGGATATGAGTTATGAAATGGTTCTAATGCGACTATAGCCTTTTGTAGGGATGTGTAATGCAGTCCTTCGATCTACTGTAGCATGTTACGCTAATAACATCTAGGGTCGTGCAGCAAGGTCCTTTTAACCCAATGTTGTGAAACTCTGAAGCAGAGTTAATATATATTTGGGATGTTCGTAGAGCTGGAACAGAGCTGATATGCTAAATATTTAAATAAATAAGTAGGATTTGAATATTTAATGGGAGGCAAAGATTGATATGAACTGAAAATACTTCATGAAACATTCAGTGGAATGTGTCCACTTGGCATACTACTGTGCTGTAGCCTCTTTAGCTAAATTCAAGCCAGAACACTATAACCATACATGCAGACCTGTCAGAAGTCTTTGTTCATTCATACATCACAGAGACAAATAAGACCGCTTGGTTGAATTTAGTTAAATTGAAGTCGATGCATATCTTAGCTTACGTTCTTTTCTTCTCACCCTACACTACCCCATCCATCCCTCCCTCCCTTTTTTCTTCCTTCTAGTTCTCTCTTCCTCTCTTTCTCTAAAGAACAGTGAATCACTGGGGTGTACAAGCACAATGTATCAGCGTGGAATTTCAAAGGGGAAGACACACACAAAAACTAACACATGGACACATAAAAACCAACACATGAACACACACAAACACACACAAACACACAAACACACAAACACACAAACACACACACACCAGAGGCCGGAGGATGTGGCCAAGCGAGTAAACAAATTTATCTTCAGGGTCATGGAACTATTTGTTCAGAGTAGGAACGTGTCCTTGCATTATCAAGATACTAATGCATTTTGCAAGGCCGGATAAAGTAGTAGGAAAACAATTATAACAAAAATGTTCTGTATTATTATATTTCATACATGTATGTATGCTCTAATTACATTTCAGTCAAGACACGTATTGATTTGACCATTTATTAAGTACCATAGACATGGAAAATAGGTTTGACTTTGGTGGAGTGAATGTATCTGGGGAAGCACTCCCTGCCTTTTAGCATTAGAGAGCAACATACATATTGCAGGGAGCAAGTACTTCCCCCTGATAAGACAGTAACATGCAGAACACGGAGGAGATGGGGCAGGTGGAGGGCGCCAGCAGCACAGAATCACACAACAACCGGGGGTGAGTGCATGTATATCCGTGCAGCATTTATATTGCTGGCTTATTGGATCGGGACCTATGGGCTTGAAGTAACAGGTAGTTGATGCGTGGGATGAGGCTCTGCCCGAGTACCATGCCTGAAGTCATTGCTTAGTCACCCAGAACGAGAACACACTTAATTCTTCAACTTTTTAACGAATCTTGGTGAAATATTCTCATAGTGAATTTTCTCATTTCAGAGGAAACCACTGCTAGGGTTTACATTTGATATATAAAACACAGCACACCATTGTAAATCAGTAAAGTTATTTATTACTCTTGTGCTTAAAAGGCTATTGCACACAAACTCCCAAACAATAAGAGGACAGCAATGACACCTCAAAACACAATTTGAAAATTGTGTCATCGTCCATCAACCAATCTTCACAAAGTTTCATTTTCTTCTGTAGAGAAAAAAAGACACGTCAAACTTTGCTTGTGTTTAAAGTTAAGTAAAAACATAAGAAAATCACTGAAAGTCAATAGTGTCAGAACTCGGCAGTTCCAAGGCAACAACATACAGACACTATAGGTACTGCTATATAGTTACATGATGGTTAGGGGAAACCGTTGGACTGGCTACTTACAGCAATTGTAGAGCTTGTTGATCCTCTGAACGTCAATTGCAGACATGGCAACTCTCTGCCCAATTTTGACATTGGCGTTGGGGATGGGTGTGATTGTTGGTTTGGTCCTGTCTGCTGCAAAGGCGTTCCTGGACAAAGAGAAACATCTGACTGAAGATGGTGCTGCACTATAGCACTATTGGTATGTGTACAGCATGAACACTGTTTATTTGTTGCTTCGGATGAAAGTGTCTGCTGAATGAATCAAACGTAAAGGTAAAGAAAAACGTGCTTTGTTCCCCTTACTTGTCGTAGTGCATGATGGAGGAGTAGTCATAAGGAGTACCTAAGTTGTTTGTGTCTTCCTTTGCAAAATCCGAAGCTGTCAAGGCAAAGAATATGTTAGAGTAAGCATGCTAAAAGCATCCTACACGTATTAATTGGGTGACGGTTCTCATGTCTAGACCTGAAATAGTTTCTGCTCTGTCTTTACAGTAGACCATGTGGCAGTTCAAATTACCAGTCTCACATCAAAATAAACTTAGTGTATGTTTTGGTGAACAAGGATACAAATCGGCCAGACATCTAAAGACATGTCATCACACAGTACGTAGAGTGTACGTGAGCTGAATCCTCACGGCTGTTCACGTTGCTCCAGTCGATCCTGACGTAATTATCCCGGTCACTCCTGGTGTGCTCGTGGAAGAAGCCTAGAGAGTGAATCAGCTCATGTTGGATGATGCCTTTCTGAAGGCAGCCAGCTTTGGACAGAGACACAGTCTGTTTGTCCCCGTAACACCCTACGCCAGAGAAACACCTGAGAGAAGACACACAGTATGACGGAGGGCTCTCATTGGCTGCATTGAACTGCCTTAACATCCAATGGTACGACCGATTACCATGCTGTGATGCTCACCAGTCGTAGTGTCATGGATGTGATTCATTACTACTGAAAATAAACTATTAATGCCTCGAATGAAACACATTGTGTCTTATGTTTACTCATTTACATTTTACATTTAGTCATTTAGCAGACACTGTTATCCAGAGCGACTTACAGTGATTACAGGGACATTCCCCCCGAGGCAGGTAGGGTGAAGTGCCTTGCCCAAGGACATTATGTCATTTTTCACAGCCTGGAATCGACCCAGCAACCTTTCTTATTACTAGCCCAATTCCCTAACCGCCCAGCCACCTGACTCCCCTACCAGGAAAGCATACTCGTAAGCTCTCCTGGTCCAAAATTCCAATTCAATACGTAGGCTTTAGTACAATCGTGACAAATGTTGTGTTTTGCAAATTTTACTGGTTCAGTATTTGAGGATTTTTTTTTCACATGTTTCTATAGAATACTGGAATACAATAAGGCACATTTCATATTTTTGGGGGCAAACCTTTCAATACATGCAAATAGTGCAAAAAGCCATGGGCTTGCTGCTCACCCATTTTTGGGTACGATGTTGAGGTACGCCGACTGCTGCTGACGCGGAACGAAACGGACGCAGGTTTGGGAGTCAAAGTCCTTCATAGAGTATTCTATGTAGTTTTTCTCAACCTGTGCTGTGAGGGTGTATAAGAGCAAGAGAAAGCGACAACAGTGCTTGAAACTAACACACAGACAAACATGGTATTAACAGTTAACTAATTAGTATTATAATTGTTTTTTAATACTTGTTTGATAATTTGTTAACTGCCTGCTACACCAAAGACTGAATATGTTAACTTACAATAGAGACTGTCTATTATGTAGGGCACCTCCACCTTCCCATTTGGACCCTTTTTCCAGAGACAACTGAAAGCGTTTCCAGTGCATTTTATAGCAGTCCTGGTTTTCGGTGCAGCAATGTCTCCCTCCAGAAGAAACTGATTAGTGTCTGGGTACAAGCAGAGAACACAGAAAGGTCTAGATCATTCTCCAGTCAGAGACAGTGTGACACTTAAGATAATTTATAACTGTCGACACCACTTGTGGCAAACTGGAAGTGGGAATACATTTAAGTTTAAATGAGTAAAAACACCTTATCTTAAAGATAGATTTATACATGTCTTAAATCTTCCCCAAAACGTACCCATGTTAATCTGTAGAATGGTGTGGTTGGATTTCTCAAAATCATGAGCCTCGATGTTGTCTTCTTGTGGATCTAAGGAGTAGAATGGAACAAAGTCTGCATGTTTTTTTTTACATCAGAGATGCAATGTCAGTCCTGATCTCTTGGTTTCAAGCAGTCTGCAAACATCTTCAACAATCTGGCCCTGGATCCTGTTGGTCTTCTATGACTTAATTTATGAATGACTGTAATAATTTCTTTCCAAGAGTTGAGAGCTAACTTACAATGTTTTTCAACTCAAACAAGGAAAACCTAGAAAATTTAAAATAATTTCATATTGTCTCAATTATTCTGTTTATGTGTGGTAATCCATATACAGCCATGCTTATTGTTTTTAAATTGGCCTCGCGTCTTAAGACGGTCTTCATCTGCTTTTCAGACCTGGGTCATGAGAGTTCAGTGATCGTCCAGTTAGCAGGGCAGGAAACAGACACACAACAACCGATGGAACACTCACCTTTTTTCTAGAGAGAACAAAGAAAGAATAGGTTAGGAAGGCACCATGCAAGAACAGCATACGTCGCTTGATCTTACCTAAGGAGAATTCAGGTCTTACCTCGGCAGGAAGGTCCTGTGAAAGGGCCAGCGAAACCAGCAGTAGAAGCATCACAGTTTTTCTGTTGTCCATCATTGTGCGATCCACGAATGGTTCCTTGTCTGTAATTGCAGAAGATAATTTGTCCACGAACTGGGCTGGGTTGAGTTACTGTAATATACTGCTGGGCCACAGGAATGTCCATTCAGGGATTAGACAGCAATCAATCCTTGTACTTAGAAAAAGCTGTATTAGAAGAGATAATGAAGGGAGTATTCTTCAGAACCACCTACTACTTCTACAAACATTTAATCCACGTTGGTCGTATTACAGTGTGTATATTTACTTAAGGGTCAGACTGCTTTGCTTGCGGCTTTACTCCTGGGAAGGTAAGGGTGTGTCTGATTAGGGCTCAGAAGGTAAAGTTACAACTTCCTTCCTGCTCAATAACTGGGCTGCTGTAAACACTATTTAACCAACAAACAAACAGTGATGATGGTGGGTGGAATTAAATACTGTTGTATACATACCTGCATATTCTGCAGAGTCTATAATGAAGAAGGAAAAAAAGAGAAAAAACTGTTAAAACAGTCAAATATCTCTCTGTTGAGCTCTTCATTTTTTTCCCCATGGATATTCAGATTTATTTGATTCCTACCAGTAAATCACAAGGACCCAATATAATATTTACAGGTGGAAGACGGATTTTTTTTGTATTCACAACACAATAAAACCGTTGGAAACAAGGTTTGTCCCAAGTCAAGGCCAACAGCTTAAAAATGAGATTTCATCACACCAGTCTTGATAATGGGACTGTCTGTTGTAAATCATATTAATGTGGACTTTCATGATGGATGGAACAGTGTGGTGTTGTGCCTTTTGTGTACATTTGTGGATTTTACTCTTGTGTGTGTGTGTGCAAGTGTGTGTGTTTACGCACTGGTATGCGTATGTTTCACAATCGGATAACTCGGCTGGTTGCACAGGTAATCCAGTTGGAGTTTTAGAGTCAGCACACTGCAGGAATAAGGCTCAGTGATGTATGGCGCATCCCTTCTTCTGTGCTTCATGAAAAATGTCTTCCAGAGGAACCGAATCTTATTGAGTCATGCCCTCTGTGTACGTTTGACCACAAACGAGGTTTGAGCTCGTCTCTAAATGACTGTGGTCTACAAAAGAGAGACAGTCGTCTGTAGAGCAAAAAGTCTTACAGGCTCTGCTTTCTTCTGAGAACATGTTGCTGTTGATTCGTATTATTTTGCTTTAGTTGATAGAACTGGTTTAGCTATTTAGCTTATTTAGCTGCTTTACTAAGTGCAGGCAGATTGGACAGAGAAAACCACCCAGTTACTTCCCTGCCTTCTCCTTTTATTATCCTGTTAACTATGTCTCCATCTTTGTGTCTTATGTTGAGCCGGCAAGCTGAGGACAACAGTCAATGAGCAATATCAATTTACCTAATGGACTATTAGACAATGTGCTTAACATTTAGAATCACTGTAGTGGTGTTGAATGGCAGAGAGCCAGAAATGGTGTCCAGGATTGGGCTGTTAATAGGCTGAATTTGCCCTGAGGGTTTGTTCTCATGGCTACAGCCTCCTACCTCCTTCCTACATCACGATCACATCCAACCCAGACACCACCTTTCACTCTGTCAATTCAGCACACAGTTGTTAATCAAACAAGCTAATTCATTCTGAAATGTCATGCAAGGTGCAAATAAATAAATTACAGTGTGTTGTAGGGGTGGATTGGAAGCGTCCGGTTTGGTCTAGCCTCCGTTTAAGCCTTGGGCATTCAAATGCAGTCTGAGGACCATGGGAATGTTGTCTTGGTCTAATGGTAGCTCTGCCTTGGTTAGCGGGCAACAGGGTTGTGCGCCATGCCAAGTCATGAGTCCTCTGAAGGAACGAGAAAGAGAGTTAGCTTGCTACATCCAGTCGTGAAAAAGCAAGTCAAATATTGATCCTGCCCCAACAAAATGGAGTGTGTAGCTTTACCAACAATGTGCTGCTGTAGTGGTGACAGTCAATCTTGGAGGGTACACACTGACTTAGTGCTAATTAGCTGACAAACAAACAAGGAAAAAAAACATTGAATTTGAACACTTGTAATTGCCGTGAATGACAACACTTGTATGAGTCCATGAATTGTAAACGACACCAAGTATGTACTGTAGCAATATAAAAGTAATGCTATCAATTAAGCTACTTATTAATATTGTCTGAAAGACGATCTCTGAGATGTCAGTCTAAGTGGTCCATTGAGTGTGAAATGTTATGTTAATGTATCCTGCAAATTGTAAAATTAAACCAGGAAGATTAATAATTTAAACACATCACTGATCACCATTGAGGATCGTGTGCATTCTTGAATTTTACACAATAATACATTTCTGGTCGGAGTAATGCGAATGTAAGACTTTCTAGATTATATCCCTCCAGGAATGATTGCTTCACCAAGGCAAGTAGGTAATTTCCATCTCTCCTTGTTCCTGGTATTAGATTCCCTGTGCCAAGCATGTCCAGTAGCATAGCTTGGTGAGAGATCTCCAAAGCTATTCCTTCCTGGGTTAGAATAATGAGGTTTTAGGGGCCGCTGGCAGGGCTTAGCTGTACAACTCCCCAGTGAAAGTGTTATGGATAGAACACACACACACACATACACACATCACACACACACACATACACACCTCTGGAAGGGTTATGGATAGAACATACACACACACACATTCACACACACACCTCTGGAAGGGTTATGGATAGCCTTGGATAAGCCTGCCAGCAGGCAACCCCATCAGCCAGCCTGCACCATTGGCATTGATAGGACGATCTGTTTGCTCCAGGGTCACAGCAGCCAATCATCTGAGAGTTTCTTGGCCGGCTACTCAAAATCTTCTGAGGGTTGCCAGATACTCCATCTTTAGTGAGCCCTTTCTGGCTTGCAGTAGCCAACCATGAAGAGAGCTTCTGGCTGACAGTAGCCAATCACCCGAATGCTGGCTGGTTTCAGCCTATCACTATTCAGTAGAGCTGTTTGGATGCAGCCAATCTGGGCTTTATCCGCCCCTACAGATGTCTGATTAGTGTTGTTTAGGGAAATCAAGCCTACACAACAGGGTTGCCATGCCAATGTGGCATCACAAACGAAAGAACTGGTAGATGGGATAGAGGAACCCTAGTGGCTTAGTCATCTGGAGCACAGCGATACTGTGTGCATGTGTATGTGTGGTTTGTGTGTTTGGTGTTTATGTGTGTGGTGTGTGTGTGTGTGGTTGGTTTCTGTGTAGTGTACATACTGTTTACTTGAAAGTTTAGCGAGAGGTTTACAGAGGTATTAGGGGGCCTGTTAGGATGCCTGTTTAAAAACAAAACTTTGTTAAGGTTCTGTTAAGTGAAGATAGTAACTGAAGATAAGAGGTATAGATTTACCACCAATTGACTCCAAACATATATAACTTTATTGTCTTATTATGGGAACATAAACTTGTCTTGACTGAAAGAAGACTGTGTGCACTAAACCAAGGATACACATAAAACACACTGACAATGGCTGTTGTTGCATTTTACGATCGCATAACAATATGATAGCGTTATAAGAATGATGACGACGTAGCACACTCATGTATACACAAACCTTTTCATTTTCGGAGTTGACTAATGAAGTGGAAAGAGACAAGGGTGGCTGTTTCCTATGATGAGCTCATACAAACTAAGCTTCGGCTCGTAAATATCTTGGTTCGCGTTTTTTTCACAGGCATCAGCATTTTCTCACATGTTCCCGAACTTTTGTGGGATTTTGTTGTTGTTCAGGTGTGGTACTCTGATTAGAGCCAGCTGGTTAGTGAATATGTGACTCATCTGGTGTGGCGAAAGATGTCGGCGCGCTGGGAAGAACACCGTGTTTACTATCGCTATACGGTTTGAGGAACATCTGTTGGTCAAAACAATCGGTGGTTCGTTGTTTTTACTTTCATTTTAGTTTGTCTAAATGTTGCGCTGACGTATACATAAAGTTTAGCTCTACTTTTAACCACCCCAAATTCCATCTACTATTAACAAGAGCGAGGGAATATTAGACAGACAGAAATTAGAGCAAGGTTAATGGTGTGGTCGTACAGAAGACTTTTGGCTTGGGTTAGGGTTGCGTTCAACTGATGGCAACTTGATGGAGACGGACGAAGAAATCCGTCTAGTCTATTACAGATTGCCATTGCGGTGAACAGTGACTCATAGAGCGTTCAGGCTTGGCTTCAGATCCGGTTGGTCTCACACCTCATTCAGCTCGATAAAGACACATCGAAACCACTTCTGCTAGCCTTTACTCGCGTATAGCCTACTCACGTTCGTCCGGCACGTACAAATACGCCGAAGATCATGCTATCCTCCTGCATCATACCAGACTGCATTGGCTGAGCGTGGACTAAAGATCCTGTCTGCCCTAGGGTAGTGTCAGGACCATGGACAGCTACTTTCACAGTGCTACTCAGTCTTCTCTCCAAGCAAGCTGCTCTGCCCTAGGATCTCTACAGAGCATGTAGCAGCAGTTGCACATGTGTCTGAATTTGAATGCTTAAATGAATCTATAGTATGTACAAGGTTACGGAAAAGGATGCCCCTAAGTCAGCACAACCTGCTTAATTGGAGGCGCCGTTGCCAAGACACAACTCAGTGATCTGTCACTTGCACTACAGACCAATGAGAACAGCAGCTCCTGTCTGTCTTCGACAGCTCCAGTCCTCCCTCTCCTTCACCTTACCTCTCTCAGTGAGTTACTAGAGGACCACTGACCCCTGCCTCTCCTTCACCTTACCTCTCTCAGTGAGTTACCAGAGGACCACTGACCCCTGCCTCTCCCTCACTCTCCTTCACCTTACCTCTCTCAGTGAGTTACCAGAGGACCACTGACCCCTGCCTCTCCTTCACCTTACCTCTCTCAGTGAGTTACCAGAGGACCACTGACCCCTGCCTCTCCCTCACTCTCCTTCACCTTACCTCTCTCAGTGAGTTACCAGAGGACCACTGACCCCTGCCTCTCCCTCACCCTCCTTCTCTAGAGACGTCCTGTACCACTGACCCCTCCCTCTCCTTCACCCTCCACCTCCTCTCATTTCAGTGTGTGCCTCTCCCTACCCTCATTTCAGTGTGTGTGTGTGAAAGAGTGTGTGTGTGTGTGTGTGTGTGTGTGTGTGTGTGTGTGTGTGTGTGTGTGTGTGTGTGTGTATGTATGTATGTATGTGTGTTTCCAATGATATTGTGGCTAGGAATGAAACTGAAACATAATCCCTGACTCATCGTGTGGAACTAGGCAAACTGAAATGCACAGTTCAGACATCAAGCCTCAATTAGACATGAAAGACTTGTGTCATGAAAGAGTAATGAGCGAGGGGGTCTTGTAGATTCGTAGTGACAGTCCTCTTCATTCTGCACCTTTAAAGCCATCAGGTGGCCCTGCTATGCTGGAGGTGTAATTAGCAGAGCTGTGTGAAGGCCTGTGTTCTGCGTTGCCTATGTGGGTAACTGTCCCACACTATGTGATAGATGCTCTATGCTGATTGTGCTATCTATACAGAGGGCTCATTTACAATAACAGTTTAGGGGAGTGCATGCGAGTGCGTTAACGGGTTTAATCGATAGACTCTGAGAACCGGTGCTGTGATTACGGTATTGTGATGAGGTATGCATGTGCTGAACCGGTAACCCATACCTAGGCCATTTGTTATAGTCATAGCTACACACCTTTTAAACTCTTTCAGCAGTTATGTCAGGTGCATATTTGGAGTGTCTTTGTAATACGAGGTGAATTTTAAACAGAACAAGCTGACTGTGTTTAAAAAGCTGCCTGAGTTTGAATATAGCTACGGGGGGAGACCACTCCAACTCCCTTGTCGTCCATTTGTAAAGTCTGTCCCCTTTTGTGATTGTGGTAGATCTTAATACTGAAACGAGGAACTTAACTATGCTCTTTATGCTCCTGTAGTTCTCTTATAGACTCTCTTCCATAGTTCTCTCCCGGTGCAAGTCCGCTGTGGTGGTCCAGAAGTCCAGATTGAGAATGGGTTTGTTTGGGAGAGCAGAAACAAAGAGCGGCAATTCATTGTGTTTTTAAATGGCACATTGTGCTCATGTAACATTTCCGTCTCATCATCTCACAGTGTCTTTCACTCCCTCTCTTTTTTCTTCTTTCCCCCTGTTTCTCCCCCTCTTTCTCCCCCTCTCTATCTCCTCTTCACACGCTGAGCAGCACAACGCAGCCAGAAAACGAGCAGAACATGGTTAATGGTCCTGGGGGTTGGTCTGGGGACATTAAGCCATGCAGCAACTAGCCCCAGCTGTTTCAGCTTTTTCACATTCATTTGTGTCTCAAATTGAGAGTTTCTCCCAGTGCCAAAAAAACCCCTCTGCCACTCTGGCAGACCAGGACCATGGTGACAGGACCGCTTTTAGCCAAATCCAATGTAATCTCCATTGGCGGCAGTGGATGAAGCTGTCTCAGTCAGCCTCAGCAGGGACGGCCGGCCACGCTCGCAGGGAACCGTTTGTTCAACATACATTCACAAATGCGGTAGACCCCAGCATGCACACACACACAACGGACACACAACTCACACATGTCAAACTGACACACACACACACACCCCAGTGCTCATGCACACATACAAACACACACGCGCTTGTTCAATCAAATGTATTATGCATGCTCACACACATGCACTCTGTTACACACACACACACACTCACACACAGTTTGTCGCTGCACCAAGGGAAGTGATGTTATTGTTGGAGGAGACAACAGAGGCACATCTGGGACTGTCTGCTCTTAGCCTCCAGCAGCATCACCACCGTCACAGCTGAGAGCAGAGGAGGGGGGACGGTTGACACTGCAGCGACAGACCCAGCCTAACGTACGCAGAGTTAGCAACACAGCTACAAGCTGTCAACCCCTCCACAACCTCAGTGACGCGCTCTCAAGCTTGCGTTGTGTGCACCATTCCAATGACAGTATTCTACAGATGTATAACCTTCAACCAGAGGCTGTGTCCTACACTCTACTGTATAGCGTCAATCTGAACGGGCGGGCTTGAAAGGGGCCCAGGCACAGGCCTCGTTCAGCTCCCCAGGCAGGGAGGTCCAGGGTTTTGTTTGCTGATTGTTCCCTCAACCCTGGTGGTACAGTAGCTGTGGAGGCCGTCCGTGCGTGAGAGGTGAGGAGGGGTTGGAAACCTGTGGTGGAGCAGCGGGTCTCGGGGCCCTGCCAGCAGCTGCAGGACCCGGTTGAGGGGATAATGAACCCGTTGGGTTCTGCCGTTTCACTAATTAATCGATACCCACGGTCTGTTTTTACCGTCAACCATCGCTTCTGACATCGCTCCGCATGACCTCTTGCCCCCCATGCATTAACCGGGACAGTGGTTGTCCTGGAGATTATGGGATGGAAAATCGTTTTGGATGGACCACACGTGTGATGAGGGACTTGTTATAGGAAGTGAAGTAAATATTGAGAAGTGTAGCATGGTAACTGTGGTTCAGGCGTTCAGTGATTGAAACAGTGTTTAGTACATGTAGCAGGACATTACAAACTATTACAGGAAGCACATCTTAATAATAAGCTTAACATGCAAACAATACAGCAGTACTCACTGTTAATGTTCCTTATGACAGTAGAGAGTACCTGTGCATGCCTGATGTAAACACTGTTTGCTCTAAACAAACATGTTAGCAAGTGTTTGCCTGCAAGCGTTTGTGCGTGTAAGCATTTGGATGTGAATTTGTGCAAACTAGGTAATTCATTACTGGCGTTTCTCCGGTTTAGTGTGCAGTGTGGCGGACTGATAGCATGTTGTTCAGATGCTGGTTTATTGAAGTAAATTGCATTAGCACCATGTTCTCTGTTTGCCCCAGGGTCTTCATCTTAGCCTTTGTTTTAAGTGGAAGCCTTGTTCGTAGGTCCTATGCTAATGCCCAGTCTGGCATTACATTCTCCACATCCCCCCTGGAATTAGACTCCACTAGTGGATCCAGCTCCTAATGGAAAGAGCCACAATGAGGCCCAGTCCTTGAGGACAAGCAGTTAGCATTACTGTGCTAGCATCCATCTCAGTCTTAATCAATCTGCGTAGCATTTAGCCTGGTTGCAAACTCACTAAAGGGCATTAAGCTAACAAGCTGAGGGAGACTGACTGAAAGAGAGGGAGAGGGAGAGGGAGAGGGAGAGGGAGAGGGAGAGGGAGAGGGAGAGGGAGAGGGAGAGGGAGAGGGAGAGGGAGAGGGAGAGAGGTGGTTAACGCGTGTGGTAAGGATGCGCTGGGGCTGAGACTCCCAGAGCACCCTGGAGGAAGGCTGTTTCTGTGCTTATTAGCCTCCCAGGATGGATGGATAGGTAGACATGGGTCTGTCAAAACACAGTACTGTTTTCACATTCTACCATTCATTCTACCCAAGCCATGTTGGGTTGAATGAATTCAACAAATTCATCTTGAATTACCACGTCACTTCTAATCGATTACATACAACTCTATCCTTACATCCGAGTAGGCCTCACACATCCTAAGGCTCGCCTACTGCTACTACCTGATTGCATGAGAGGGAACGAGGGACTTTAACCTGAGCTGACCCCTCATCTCCTGGTTTGCCCCTTGAACCTTTATCCGCTACACAAGGGTTGACTGTGGGAGCTTCAGTTCTCATGACCATCAACAGGGTCAGTGGAGCAGAGCAGTAATACAGCACACACCTGCGCGGTAGTTACCAGGTGTGGTGGACATCTGGGAGTGGTTTGGAGTGAAGAGTTCAACGTGGCTCAGCAGAGTAGGAAAGACAGAGAGATATCATGTTCGAGGGATTTATGTGGTGCAGTTCTCTCCATGATCTCACCTCAGTCTCCTCCTTTAACGTCAACACCAACGCCACCGACTGGGGGACCCGTCCCGCCTGAATCTCATTTTGACCTTGTTCCTCATCAAGGTGGCGGCTCATGTCTGCGGTGGGTAAACCGTGCCCTTGGTGAGAGCATTAGTCCATTATGTCAGCAGGCAGTGGGTCATTGGTGCACTCGGGGCGACCGTTACATCAGGATGGCAGAAATCGATAAATGAAAAGCACCTGGCTTTCCTCAGCAGTGCTGCTGTTCGGCCCTGACTGATAACCTGACTGTCAGAGTCTCAGCTGATGGGATCAGGATCGATTGGGATTCACCTCTTGCGAATCAGGGGGAAGGGTCGATGATGGCCGATGATGATGCACCAGGCAGATGACAAATGAGGGACTGCATCATTTCGCACGATATCTCTGTCTCTCGCAATACCTTTTTTAAAGTCCATTTATAACGTAGGCAATGTTAGCTCCTGATCTAAAGTGTGTCAGGAAATCTCAGCTCAGAGCCAGTTATTTTTTTTCCTCAAAGACTGCATCGACAGTGAGCCTACTTCTACAAATGTCCAGTCGTCCGGTCCATAATCATGCGAAAGCCCTTTGTGACATTGCGTGTGAGAAACATGTACGAAAAAAATATCATAATAATGTTTTGAAACTCACTCACTTTTACCCTCGTCTTCTCCACAGCGCCCCCTACTGTTCGTATCGTGCACTCTGGCCATGCCTGTAACGTGGAGGAGGAACGCCACACTGAGAGGGTGTACACCATCCGGGAGGGGGAGACCCTGGAGCTCACCTGCCTGGTCACCGGACACCCACGGCCTCAGGTGAAACCGCTAAGAACCGCTAACAATAACATATATTTTTTTTTTACCTGCCACCTCTTTATCTGCACTACCCCTGGGCTATACCCATCCACATCGCCAGCTATAGCTATACCGATGAGGAAGATATCCTAAATGTCGTCTTAGTACAGCGTCCACTTCGAGAAATGGAGAGGGAAATGTCACATCGGTTTCACCACTAGCTTTAGGAAATAACCTATATTAGATGTGAGCTTCACTTCTTCATTTTCCCTCTCAGTCTCTTCAGCGTTGTTCTACATCAACATTGCAAAGCTGCACTCCACACACCGTCCCACCAACCTGGCTTAAAAGTTTAATCCCTCAATTATTGACGGTCCATATTGCATTGTGCACCTGCATATTCATAATTAAAGCTGGCAGTGCTAATGAGACTGTGAACACAAAGCAGCCAATGTCCCTTGCCAAAGGAAAAAGAGCCATTGAGAAAATGTTCTAGGTTTATGAATCCACCAGGGAGAAGATAGTGACCGAACAACCCAGCAAGAAGATTTCTCCTAAGCTCTCCATTTAATTTAGGTCTCTTGTTTGAACCAATTAAAGTGCTCTGAGGGAAGAAAGGTTTTGATTGGCCCCTTGACTTGCTTCCATCCCCTATTCTCCAGAATGACATGTCAGAGCTTCTCTGTAGAGAACAGCATCCCAGAGACACGCAGTAGTAGTTATGAAACGGCTTGACACAGGCTGCTTGCATGTCAAGACAGGCACAAACCAGTTAACAATCAGTTATGTGGTATCTGTGCCATCAATCAGTGGGAAGTGCACACCATAACCTTTGGAACATTTGTCCAACGTCAAATCCAATTTGCTTGATTAGACAAATTAAACGTAACGCAGCAGTATCATGGGACAGGATTGTTTCCATTTACATTAATTATTATTTAATTAGCCTTTTGATCGATACACAGCCTATTAGTTTGTACACTTCCTTTCTGAGAGCTGACGCGGCAAGGCTATTGATTTTTATATTTCAATTGAAAAGGTGAGGCCTCCTAAATTAGCGATGCACTCCTAACATGCCAGTCATTTCCAGGCACCCGCTCAGGGCTCCGACTCCCGACTTTTGTGTCTTTCTGCTTAATTAGAATTTGAGGAAAGAAGCGAGTGAGGGGGAGACTAGGAGATCAAAGGGCTTACATGGCTGTGTAGCAGGAGAAGCAGGATTTCCTTTGAAATGGAGTCATTATGGGTCCCTCTCACATCCTCTGGAAGAGGAGTTTTGGTCTCTGTGGGTTTAGGGATGGATCTGTTTTGTCATTGCTGGTGCTGGAAGGGGTGAGGCGGGATGGGGTGAGGCAGGATGGGGCAGAGGTGGAGAGCTGTGGGGGCTCTTGTTGGAGGTGTGGGGAGGGGGTGCGGAGGGGGTGGGGAGGGTGTTAAGGTAGACCTGCGTCTTAATTTGTGAGGTTGATAGAACCTAGTGTTGAACCTCATCAAGAACAGACTTTTAAGTAGAAAAGAAATATGACTGAACTTTTCATTTGAATTAAAATTTAATCTAAAAGTTCATAGTCTTTGTTTTTTGTCCGTCTCCTCTTGGCAAAGTTCTGTGACTTCACCCTCCTTCTAATTTGTTTGAACTCTTCTTCTAAGAGAATATCTGAGATTGAGTAAGCAATTACTCAGTGCAAAGGTTGCTCTGTACTTTTAATCAGGCAGAAGTTTTGATTAGAGGGGTAGAGAATTCTCATGTAACTCATATGAATGACCGATGCTGAATAACTACATAACACATTTTTTTCTCTCCTTAACCTCAGATTTAAAATCGAATTACAGTAAATCAAATATATTTTAATGTGTGATATCATTTCGCAAGTTTGTTCTGAACTATACTGTGGCTCATCAACAAATGCCCTCCTCTGGTACAGTACATGTTTGGGGATTTATAGCACCACCAGAAATTGCCTGCGAAGGCGCAGAGGCCATTTGTAGCCTAAATAGGGACTTTGTTGGCAATTTCACCAACATTTAATTCTTTTCATGTCTATCAATATCTGCACTCTTTAAATTACCCAGACTCCCCTCAGGCTCCTCCACTGATGGAAACTCTGGATGCCGTCCAACCAGACGGCAGCTTTCTCGGAGCAGGTCTCGCGACCGGCCCTGACCACCCGCCAGGAAACAGGCTCTTTCTAATAATAACACACCAACACACCCGCACACACTCACACCCACACACGCCCGCACACACATGCACACACACGCACACACACGCCCGCACACACACACACACACACACACACGCACACACACGCACACACATGCACACACACACAAGATTCACTTCTTTGTGAAATAAATGTCCCTGTCAGTCATCTCTCCACCATACTGTATATGAGGCCTTTTCCCAGCTGCCCATGGCACTGGCACTTTTCAAGCTGTTATTATGGGATGCCTGTAGAGATTTAGCTTGTCAGGCACTGCTAGGTCCAGTCCCCGTGGTGACAGGGGGTTCAGAGGTCGTTGGAAAAGACTTGTGGGACTAGACTCTCCAGGGGAGAGATGTTGCATCTGTTCCGAGGTGTTGATTAAAATCTCAGTAGTGGCCAGTCTGGTGTCTAGTAGACTGGCTCCCTCTCTCAAGTGGATTCTCTTCACAATCTCATCCTCTTTTTTTGTGACCTGGCTGGCCTTCCATCAATTCTCTCACCCTCTGTCTCTCTCTTACTCTCTCCCCTTCTCCATCCCTTCTCTGTCTTTATCTCTCTTGACGTGATCACATGGTAAGGAGGACACCTTTGTAATTGGAACATGACCCTGACCCTGACACAGTAGAACACACAGTATCTGTTCTGACCAGAGATCACCTGGGCACATCACTGGTTTCTATTAGCATCTGTATAATATCCCCATAACTCTCCCCTCTCTCCGGCCTGGCCTCTGGCCCGCCTGCCGACAATCTCTGTTTGAGGACATGTCGCCAGCTACAGTGCTCAACAAACACCCCTATCTTTGTTTCAATTACAGCCTGGGTGAGGTTCAGAAATGTCCTCGGAAGGTCGGGGGTGTAGATGAGCAGGGTTGCAGATAGACTATACGTACAGACGTATAGTCTGTCTGCTAGGTTCCTCACGTTCATAGCTGCGGCTGAGTAAGGGAAGAAGATGAGCTCATTTGTGAATGATTCATTTCTTTACGATGATTACTGAATGTGAGTCATCTTCAGAAAGAGGGAATTTCACGCAGAGATTCTGTTGTCACTTTTCATAGGTGTCAAGCTCTGCCACTATCTATCTACATTTGCTTTTTTTACAACGTAAAATGTTTGTTCCAGGCATCTTTGGTGGATTTCAAACTTGTTTGTGTGGTGTTGTGTTAGTTAAGACAGCTGGAGTAGCTGTTCACAATTTTAATTTTGTAGGAACTGAATATATTTCTTAAATGGTATTACATCATGCAACTTGGAGTGTTTGATTCATGGAAGTGTCTGATTCATTCAGACCTGTGGAGTCTATTGACAATCTGTGATTTGGAAAACTCGGCTGGCTCTGAACGCTTGATTGCCATGCTTGGCCACACCCGGCAGCGCAGGCTAGCCCTGCAGACCTCCTGGGCGTCGGAGCAGAAAGATGGCTCGCAATTAGAAACCAGTCGGAAGTCAGGAGAGGGGGTGTCACAGCATGGCGTTGTTGGAGATTTACTGGAGATGCAAGATGCGTGCTCTGGCATATGATCTCAGCATCACAACTGCCACAGCACGCATAACAATTAGCCCCTCCCTTTGCTCTTTAAAGGAAAACATTGTTGTCAAGGAAAACATGGTTGTTTTTTGTTTGTTTCAAAGTTTATTTTTTAATTTTGTATTTAGAGTTCGGAAAGTGTCTAAAGGTAAAACCAAATATATATATATATATATATGGATTTTTTTTGTCTGATCACCTGCCCATATATGAGGGAGATTTTCTAAATTCTCAGTGTCGAAAAGGTTCCTTGCAAATGCGTTGCTTGTCTATAGTGTCTTTTCGTATTAATGAATAATGTGAGGTCCAACAAGTAGTAGTAGTAACGGCTACTTCTTACTTAAGTCTATGTCAGAGCCCATACTTTATAACATTAAGTAGAAAAAGTGTAGCAAAAATGTCTGAAACTCCTGTTAAACGGTTTGATGTAGCCATGATCATACCTCTTAGTTCTTCACTCCCTTCTTTCCAGATAAGAAACGGTCAAACTGTTTTCATCAGGCATCCTTTCACATTTCCTCCGGAAGAAGTAGACATCTCAGAAAGAAAACAGGAAGATTGGAGAGTCAAATGGCTCCAGGGCTCAGAGAAAGTTTAAAGCACACAGATAATGTGCTCCACCGCCATGTGAAACAAACAGGAGCACTTCCTCTTTGAAAACGCAGAGGGTATTTGAATACCCACTTCTTAGTGTCACTCTAACAATGCACTTATTGATACTACGCTTTGCTGGAAACTCAAAGCTCTTCACACAAAAGGAGTATATAAGCTGGGAGAATATTCAATTCTGCTGAGGTCGCGATATAAGCCAGCACTCTTTGTACTTGCAGGAGTATCCGGAGCACTGGAGGAAAATGGTAGAGATTTTGAAAACTTTGAATCAAATTTATTCTGGTAACTTATCAAACTTCAGAGGTTGTTTAGTTGAACTGATTCTGTCCTTAAGCGATTTCAAAGGTCTTCTGATGAACTAGGGGGAAGTGAGCCTTCAGTTTCAGTTTTCCATCAAAACAAGCACCTGAAGCACTTAAGGTTGACACAAACATAGGCACTTAGACTCAATCTGGAGGTCGATAAAGGGAATCAGCAGGATTGACTCTGGGACCTACTGTTCCTGTTTGAAAAGAGCAGAGTGTCAGGAAAGTTGGTTTCTCCTCACCTCTCTTAACAACACCCTGAGGCCAGAGAAGGGCTGTGACAGACTAATAATAAATCCAGCGTTGTGTCTGAAACCCCCTCTGTCTGGTGTTTTAGTCTGAGCGGTTCAAGCCTCCCGAAAAAGATGCCATCTATGGATGCCAAACACATCCCTCCCTCTTCTGTCTCCCTCTGCATCAGAGTTGACCAGAACCCTTTAACTTCCACTGTGCAAATATAGCCCAAGGTTGTAGCTAAACATGGATAAGACCTGCATCCAATACAACAGCTATCTCTGCCAGAACCCACAGTCCTTTCCTGTGTGATGATACTCCCATTCCATCTGATGCTATCTCCATCAAATCAAACGCTATCAGTATCCCGCGCGATGCTATCGTCACTCCAGTGTGGAGATATCGAATTCCAATGCAATTCTGTCCCCCTGTCTAGATAGAGAGCTCTGGAAGCAAGAATTCAGTCTATCTGTAAGTTTAGGATGAGAAAGGAATCAGCCAATCAGGACCCAGGTTTCTATCTTTGTCACCCATGGGCAGAGGACTTTTCAGCACCTGTCTGCAGTCTAATGAGGCCAGTGGACAGGAGAGGGAGACATGATGGAGAGTCAATTACAACCCTAAAGTAATTCACCTTTCATTACCACCTGCGTTGGCAGGCCAAGGGTGTTTCATCAGTTGTAGAGAGGCGTTGAAGCTTAGAAGGCGAAGTAGAGGTCAGTTTGGTTTGAAATCGAAGGAAAGCGTTTTTACTCCTGGAAGCGGAAAAAATGCCCAAGTGTTTATCTCCGCCTGAAGCTACTTTTACAAAACATTGCACATTACTGTACTGCAAGCAAGCACAAACGTATTCTATAATCTAACAATTACATGTGGTTAAAAATTTAAGGAGAAACTATTTTACTCATGGATGAAAAATATAATGTGAGGCAGGTTTTATCTCCATAGGAACCCGCTTTAATAAAACATCCCCCGTTACCGTACCGTAAGTATTTTACAACTATTTCATGACATGAAACGAAATAACCGCCGTCTGTCACGTTGTTTCCTGCCCACAGATCCGCTGGACCAAAACGGCGGGCAGCGTGTCGGACCGCTTCCAGGACTCGAGCGTGTTCAACGAGACGCTGAACATCGCCAAGATCCAGAGGCACCAGGGCGGACGCTACTACTGCAAGGCCGAAAACGGTCTGGGCTCGCCCGCCATCAAGTCCATCAGGGTGGATGTCTACTGTAAGTACCGGACTGCTCTAGTTTATTAGACGCTATCACTTTCCCAACATATCAAACCCTTCAAGATACTAACGATCATGAGGTGGAGGTTGAATCGAAGGCCAGAAAAGGGCTGTGTGTATTTGGCTGTGTAGGATCTCCTTTATGAGTGTAAGGATTTCAAAGACAGCTGAGCTAGTCTTATCGTGACTCATCCAAGTCATCCTTGGCCCTCTCCAAAGAATGTTAATAATGTTCAAAAGCTTTTATTATGATCCCGTATCAATACACATTACTAGAAGCACTCCGTCTTTCTACTGGACCAAGACCCCATAAAGGGATGTGTTTGTTGGCATTAATCAAACAGAATGGCCAACCTGTTATTGTTTTTATTGATTTGTCATTGATTGCTCCGTTTCACCCCTTGAATTGACGAGTGCTGGAGACTCTCATGAGTGCACTTCGATCACTGCTTCACCCATCACCCCCATCACCTTACACACACACACACACACACACACACACACACACACACACACACACACACACACACACACACACCTCCCCTAAGACTGTTGGCTTGCTCTTAGACTTGTTTGTGAGGACGTGGACAGTACCTAGCTTTCCTGCAAGCCAGCAGTTAAGTAAATCTGTCCTGTATGTTCCACCAGGCCATTAAACAAGGGCAAAGTCCTGTTGTAGTGGTCTGGGGCACCTGCTTCCAGCGACTCTATTGAGGTGGGTTTAGATGGAGGCTGTGTGGCCTTGTCTGCTCCACGGTCAGTATCACAGGCTGCCAGCCAAAGAGGAGAACCCACTGCCCTGTGACGTGAACACTTTAAACCAACATTTTTCCATTAGCTACATCATCAGCGAGCGATAAACCTTTGACCTGCATTTAGCATATTACTCTTTCTATGACTGAGTAAACAGTTTCCTCTCCCCTTCTCTCCTCCTCTCTTTATTCCACTCCTCCCTTCCCCCTCACCCTTCCCTTCACTTCTCATCTCCTCTCCACCCCTCTTCTGTCTGTCTGTCTGTCTGTCTGTCTGTCTGTCTGTCTGTCTGTCTGTCTGTCTGTCTGTCTGTCTGTCTGTCTGTCTGTCTGTCTGTCTGTCTGTCTGTCTCTCTCTCTCTCTCTCTCTCTCTCTCTCTCTCTCTCTCTCTCTCTCTCTCTCTCTCTCTCTCTCTCTCTCTCTCTCTCTCTCTCTCTCTGTCTCTCTCTCTCTCTCTCTCTCTCTCTCTCTCTCTCTCTCTCTCTCTCTCTCTCTCTCTCTCTCTCTCTCTCTCTCTCTCTCTCTCTCTCCCTCTCTGGCTCTCTTGCTCTCTCTCTCTCTCTCTCTCTCTCTCTCTGTCTCTCTCTCTTTCTGTCTCTCTCTCTCTCTCTCTTTCTCTCCTTTGCTTTGCATCCCAGACAAGCTAGGCTGGGGTTACCAAAGTAAAAAGAACGTCTTTCATCTGACATCTAAGACTTCTCAATCTGTCATTCACTCCTGTCAGTCACACAGTGCTTGGTGCTCTGGTACTGTCACAGTCCTTTCTCCGTGTCTTTCTGTCTCTATCCATCTTTTCACAGTTCTCTCTCTCTGTCTCTCTCTTTCTCTCTCTACCTGTCTTCCTCTCGCTCTCCCTCTCTTTATCTGTCTTTCTCAGGACTCTCTATTTGCCTCCTGGTCTAGTTGCTCTCCCCAGGTGCCTGGGTGGCCTGCATCCTCTGTACCTGTTTATCGATACTGACATGAGCTGAGGCTTGGGAACAGAGCTGCTGTCAGATCGGAGGGAGAAGCGAGAGCGAGCCTCGTGGCCTGGTTGGAAATGGGAGTCTTCACTTTGCATGACTCCTCGACTGGGTGTTTACTGAACCCGGGGTTAGATGAGAGGATGGGAACCAGAGAACTGCCCCTCAGTTGTGTCATTGCAGTTGAATGACAACAGGTGACGTCTTGTGTGATTGAGCCTGTTGAACAGCCAGCTGGTTGACTTGCCGCTCCAGGGTTGTGGTGGTCAGTGGTTGTTATGGTAGGGACTGAATTCTGAAAAGGAAACTCTACAGCTGGACGTAATATTCTTTGTGTCTGGTTGGACACATCGTTTTTTTAAAGTATGTCATCAACCAATAACGAGAGTAAATTATTACAGTTATGTTGTATGTCTGAAACTTGGAATTGCCTGTCCTGTCAAGTAGCATGTGTGATTAGAGTGCAGAGTTCAGTAGCTCTGGCATTCATGAGAATATTATTCTTAAAAGGTTGACGCAATTAGATGAATTCTTCTCATCTGATGAGCACTCTCCGTTCATCGTGTGCATTGAAAGAGATAGCTCCTTTATGGGGCTGGCGGTATTCTTACAAAGACTCTGGAAGCAGGAGCATTTAAAGTGTTAGTCTGATACTCTCCTGTGTGGCTTTGTATTCCATGCACTTCATTAGTTTGCTGCTGTGTTGCACATCCAGCAAAAAAGTACTATGGAAAAATGTTATAGCTGTCCCCCAGGGGTGAATTTAATTGATGGCCTTCTTGCAGATTTTGCTATTTTTAGTTCTTTCCAGTCTTGATTTTTAATTAGCATCAAAATTGTGCGCCAGGACACAACAACACAAAATCGTGCTAACTTGAATGTCTTTTTCAGATGTTGCCTGTGTGTGTCTTTGTTCGTACCCAGAAATACGCCCAGAAATACCATGGTGAGTTGGAGAGGACAGTTCCATTAAGCTACTAGGAGGAAATCGTTCATGGGGAGAAAGCGGGAGTTTTGTGTGATAAGCGGCGGAAAATACACGTGATGTTTCACTGTGAGACTAGTCGTTTGTTCGCAAGCCTAGCGCTTTCAGAAAACAGAGGAGGCTTGTTTTTAATTTCGAGTCCAAACAACCAAGGATTTATCCGTATAGTACATACACACTCAGGAAAATGAAAGTCAGCCTTCAAAGCACCAAAGCCTCTTGACTCACACCCAATATAAATACCAACTGAAATAAAAGTAAAGGTGGGTAAGGATTCTATAGGTAGAGGAATTCTCAGTCTGTATTGCTCAGCTGGCTTCCTAACCTTTCACAGAGAGGGCTACGTCAGCGAGGCAGAGACAAAAGCAAGGTCATTATTTGTAATAACGTCTCCCACCAGCCCAGAGGAGCTGATACTAGCCATGGCCAACTTCACAGTAACTCATTTAAAGGACCACCACACAGCTCTGGAGTCCATCTAAGCACATTTTGTATCTGCTGATGTCTCAAGATGTGTGCCATACGTCTATAGTTAGGCCTTCAGGGAGGGTCCCGCTCAAAATGTTATAAGGAACTTCAGTCTTCAGTCCGTCTCTGATCGATGTACAGCTCGTCCGGCTCCTCTATCTGCAGGGGGGTCCCTCCATGTTTTCATCTGATCCGTTCATTGCGTTGCTGGGTCTTAGGGTTTATCGCCTGTCTGATAGGGGGAGGGGCCCTGCACCTCCTCATCGGGGCTTAAGGAGTTCATTGGCTGTTGCCTGCGAAATGCATTTGAGAGACGACACACTTTAGAAAACAGTCGATACAGGAGAAGCAGAGGAAGTAGCAAAACATCAACAGGAAGCTGAGTCAGTGAGCCAGGACACGGGTCAGGGACCTTTAAGCCGGCTAAACACTTCAGGCTGCTCCAGCCCTATGACTCACACTCCAATTAGTGACAGTTTTATAAATCTCCTGACAATTGCATAAACAAAGAATAAAGATGTGACTCATCTTAACTTCTTTTTATGATGGCCTAAGTGAACAATAACCTCATTAAATCTTGAATTATAATTCAATTATCTAATGACTTTATTCCTATGAAGTGTTGGGTGTTCCCCTTGGATCTGAAAGCTTATTACCCAGGGATGCAGAGTATTGGTGATTGGCCAATATTAGTTTGTAAAAAGAATATGTTGTTCCAATGTGGATATATGGTTATATAAATGCAGGTAAACTGTTCTCACAGTCTACCAAATCTACAGTTGCTATTTTTCCCTGTATTTAGTTCCCTGCGTTGCCTGCCTTCTATAAAACATATTATCCCAAATTGTCAGTGACCCATTCAGAACGTGACATGGTCCATATTCCATCTGTGTCGAGCAGGAGGCACCAATATGAACACAGTTTGGGGAGCAGAGAGATAGAGTAGGCCCCGCTGAGCATAGACACTTGTTTATGGATGAACACACTCTGTTGCCGGGCTCCCGATTCACACACATGCTCGTCAGGAGATTAACATTCCATGGCACACGCCTCCTCAGTACTTTCGCGACGTGCAGTGTGAGAAATGAGACAGGGTGCTGTGTGTGTGTGTTTAGTGTCTGTGTGTGTGTATATACGTGTGTGTGTGTGTGTGTATGGTGTCCACGCATGTGTTCATGTTCATGGCAGAGGCCAAACCGTCCTGATGTTGCATTTACATTTAATCATTTAGCAGACGCTCTTATCCAGAGCGACTTACAGTAAGTACAGGGACATTCCCCCCGAGGCAAGTAGGGTGAAGGACACAACGACATTTGGCACAATGACATCGAACTGGCATCCTTCTGATTACTAGCCCGATTCCCTCACCGCTCAGCCACCTGACTCTAACTGTTGTTAGGATAGTGTGTGTGTGTCTGCATTGCTTTAGAAAAGTCTACTTGACTACTTCCTCTGTGGTTAGCGTCCCATTTACCGCCAGCCTGCTGCAAGGCTTCTTGAGTAATATGTGTACGCAGAAAGAACACTGGCAGTTTGGAGACATGTCTGTGAGAAGTACCAAAACCTCACCGTGCGGGATAATTCAAATGAGCCATTATGCAGATGATATTACTCACATGCCCTGGCATTATTGCTTGGAGCACTTTATCATATCTACATCAAGTATTTATATGCCCTCAAGAGGCTGTTAAAGGCTAATATATTTGTGTATATGCAGAACGCACAGTGTGTGTGTGTGGGAGGAAGGGAGATCTCCTGGGAACATATCGATTTTAGAGTTCATTTGGAGAAGGGGGATTTGAGAGGCTGGCTCAATACGATGCATTATGAGTGAAATTGAGAAAAGAGGTTATCATCAGCTTTTCAAATCCCCAGTCGTATATTTGTGGGGGGTTTTCATGGCGGTTTATCCTTCGGCCCATAACATGTCACAGAAAAGTATGACTTCATTGTGTGAGCTCTGCATTTCTTTACAGGCTTCACTGCGACTCATTTATTATATAAACAAAACTTGATATGCTGAACATATCAAGATATAATCTTAGATATTATTTATTACTAGATATATAGTGCTAGAGAACAGTGCTCGGTTATAGTATGCAAATGTTTGGGGTTCTGAGGTAAATATAAAGGCAAAATATGCCAGAACTATTCAAAACCTGATAATATATGTAGACTAAGATGCATGTGCAGTAGCTGTAAGTGTTTTAGGATGTAAATGACCTGGCATGATAAATACTTCCATAGGGCCCAGGTGAGTTATCTGAGCCTTCTTTGAATCAGGGCAGGGTGAATCAGCACATTATGTGTACATTATGTAAATGTTTGCTGGCTTGTTTAATGTAGGTAAAGCCGGTTCATGACTGGTCATTAATCTTTCAAGGACTTTCTCAGGGGAGAGGCCTTCAACAGAGCAGTAGAACTGACACTTGGATCGTACACACGAGACATATAGAATTAGAAACCACTCTAGTAAAGCAGCTGTTGCCTAGAGGGATTTCTCCTTCATAATGTCACAGTTCCTGTAATATTTGTAATCCCTCAATATCACAAAGTAGCCCGTTATGATAGTTGGTCAGTTGGTCCAGCGGGAATGATTCGCATATGTAAGTCTCTCCCATGAAATGTAAATCTATCCATATATACATAATTGTATGTGTGGAAATGGATTTCAAATCATAAAAAGATGACTATATCAATACACATTAATCACAGGGACATATGCATTGTTGTTTGAAGTGGTCTCTCGAGAATCCCAGCCTATGAATGTTGCCTCAAAGCTGCAATTTCAACAAAATAGGCATTTCAGCCCCAGGCTGTCAATAGTATATACATGTTGACATGGAGGAGCACGTATGTGTACATATATATATATATGAATAAATAAACATCAAGCCATGGATTTATGACTCTTTTATTGCTGAAGGAGACCAGGAAGGAGGGAGAATCTTAGTGTCTCTGAGGTTTGGAGCCTCACACACACTCCTAATCACTAGCATTAGTGCTGCGCTTTGCACATTTTCCTTGAGAGCATTCTAACCCAAATCATCTGGTTGCAACCTGCAGTATATGTACTGAAACTAGCCTGGTGCAACCAAAAGTCCACAATGTGAAT
The DNA here is from genome assembly GCF_021917145.1 of Hypomesus transpacificus. Taxonomy (NCBI): domain Eukaryota; kingdom Metazoa; phylum Chordata; class Actinopteri; order Osmeriformes; family Osmeridae; genus Hypomesus; species Hypomesus transpacificus. The sequence goes on along the minus strand of NC_061065.1, from coordinate 7,906,458 downwards.
TTATCTCTGTATTGTACAGTACGTTAAGTGCATCATGGAATTCAGACTTAAATCCTGCATTAGAAAGCACCATATTTTAGTGGTAAAAGGTCTGGTAGGTAAAAAAGCTAGTGGTTGTACAAAACTAGTGTACAGAGATATATTTTTACTGTTAGCCAGATGTAGAATTAGAATTTGCTTAGATTCAGTGTGAGCAATTTCAATATGCATGCATGCCATTTCAGAAATTCAACTCAAAGGAAGAGACAGTACAATTTCGAATTCACGGAACTACAAAAGATCACAATTTACACCAGCAGAACATATGACATTGGAGACCCACTCTACTCATTATTTGAGAATGGATTCCTAGTGAACCCCCCCCCCCCCCCCCCCCCCCCCCCCCCGAGTACGTATATTGGCATGTTGACTTGATTTAGACTGAGAAAGAACTTTCAGCTGAATGGACTTCTGTCTGTGGCGTTGTGTTCCAGACGTTAATAGGAGGCCCGTGGGGGGTGGTGGTGTGGTGCATTGGTTTGTGTCCTGTTTTCCAGGGAGATGAATGGGATGGGAGATGGGCAGAGGCAGACGCCTCTGTCTCTGGGAGACGATGAAGAGGAGATTCATTACACTCCCTCCCTGCTTTAGTGGGCATCATTACTTCCTCATCTCCATCACTGGTAGGAAGACCAGAGGGCGTCTGGCACCTGGCCCTCCATCCATCCATCTATCCATCACACACACACACTCTTTCTTTCCTTCACACACACTCACTAACTTTCTTGCTCCTTTACACACACACACACACACACACATCAGCACCACTGGTGTGCCCCTCCCAAAGAAAGCGAGATTGAAAAAGAGAACCCCCTGTCAGCGAGGCAGATGGAGGTACGGCAGCTGTACGGAACGCGTGATCCAGACGCCGCCTGCGCTCTCGGTTAGCGACAGTTACAACGCAGCCCAGGCCAAACTGCCGGATGCCTACCATGAAGGGACCTCATATTGGGTCAGAGGCAACACTGTGTTTGCTATGAAAATCATCCTCCTGGACCAGGGGTGTCTGACTAGAATACCTGTACTAGGATTGAAGGAAGTGAAATCCCAATGCTTATTCACAGCATTTGTATTGTACAGACTGCTTGGGCTTCTGTAATCCCTGATCCAGTGGGTGCTTTATGACTGGTTTTAAAGGAAACTAGTAGTGCCTGCATAACAACCCCAGCCACCCTGTCATGTTCCCAGCAAGGCGATGTTAACAGCGTGATTGCCCTCTAAATTCACTTACAGTGACGCAGGTGCGCTAAAACAGCGGCAGCATTAGCTGACGGTCCACTGACTACGCACTGCCTCAGTGCTGTAATTGTCAGTAATTACACGGAGCCAGGTCTGATGACAGTGGCCTGAGAAGAGGACATTTACATGACATTTAGACATTACATTTAGTCTTTTAGCAGACGCTCTTATCCAGAGCGACTTACAGTAAGTACAGGGACATTCCCCCGAGGCAAGTAAGGGGAAGTGCCTTGCCCAAGGACACAACGTCATTTTGCATTTACGCATGCTGAATATTGCATCAATTCATAGATTGAGGACGTTATTATTTACTTAAATAATTTGGATGTAATTAGTTAAGAGTATTCTGAATGTATTGAGTGTACAGTGTGTGGTGAGGTTAGGCAGACAGGAGACGCAGAGAATGGGATTGTGGGAGATTGAGAGAATGACGAGTGGAGATGCAGTGAGAAAGACAGACAGCTTTTCTATTTCTCCCCTTCCTACTGAGACCATGGTCTCTCAGGGTCAGAACTGGTTTGTGGAGATGCTGACTGCTGAGTGAATTATTCAGGTCCAGATACACAGCATAAGACAGCAGTGCCAAACACGTCTCTCCAGAAGGTCAGTACGAACCTCCAGCCACATGTTTCTCACTGCATCACAGCCCATCACAATCTTTCTCCTCTTTAGTTGTTTGTTACAGGCTTTGACAAACAATCACAAAATGGATTCCATGTGGCATGTGCCTTTGCGGATGGTGCCAGCAAGCATTATGTTTGTCAACGCTTTCGTTTAAATCAATCATGGAGACGTGCATCTGATGCTGAGGCTCTTGTTTTTGACTGAGTGCAGTACAGTCTCAAGCAGAATACACACACCTATCCTTTCACTCTCTGAGTTATCTCTACTTTCCTGACTGGTCTCTATATCACTAATACAGACATAGTCAGACACATGACCTTACAAAAGGCCAGAGTATTATTGCTTATCATTGTATTATTACCGCAGAGTTCATATCATTAAACAAAATATTTATTCTCATTTGTAAATCCTAGATGTAAACGCTGTTAATCAGTAAGGAAGCTAATTACATTTGTTGTTGACAATGGCACGTACAACATTGGCTAACATTCGGTTGCCAGGTATCTTGATGTGCACTAGCACGTGTTTCAGCACATTCAAACGTGCACTTAAGTAAAGGCTGCATACACAGCGTTAAAACACTGGACCCATTCTGAGTGAATCACAGTGGAAACACCATTGGCATTTCATCCAATAGCAAAATGCCAGTCACATAACGCCTCTGGGGCCTGGAGAAGGTCTCTTTTATGCTTTTATGGTTTTAGCACAGCCGTGCTTAATGCGAAAGTAGCTAGTGTGATCATCGTAAAAATGTACATCAATAATAGAACACCCGCCACGTGTATATTACCATAATTACTATCTACAAGAGCACTGCTCACATTTCCCATTTGCCTCATACAATGAGAGTCCATGTGAGGGTGTTCTCTCTATATGCAGAGAGGAAGTGCTACTCTTCCATAGTAGCACCTATCATAGCAGCAGCCATTACATACACATCCTCATTCCCCATTCTTCCCTCTCTCTTCTCTGTCTATCCTGGACAGCATTGAGAGTGGTGTGACACATAATTTACCGGGACCCATATCTCATGTCCCGGAGAATGATATTCAGTTTAGAGAGAGATATCTCTTTCACTCTGCCGCCATCATTGGAATGGTCTGTGAGGATGTATTTTTGCCCAGTCCCCTATGCGATCACGTTGCTCTATGGAGCCATAGCTGACACCAAATAGATAAAGCTAGTTATTACAGGAGTCTGTGGCTGAGAGCTACAAGATGGGGGTCAACAGCGCCCAGGGTGTGAGAGAAGAAGACGAAGGAAATGTCCCGACAGTAAATTACACGCCGGATGCAGGTATTCCATCAGGGATCTATGGAGAAGGGTTGGCAATGTATTTCAAGAATATAGCTTATTAACCTTGTGACCCGTGTAAATCTGAGAGCACAAAACTGCTTCATTCAGCAAATTGGAGGTGATGCTTCATCTTTATTACTGTGTGTCTGGTACACGTCCCTCTCTTTTATTATTTATTCTACAGTTAAGTACACTGTTTGGAAACAAAATCATTCATATCTAATACATCGACACCTAATATGTTCTGCTGAACTTACCAGTTCCACTTAAATACAATACTTTAATTTTCGACCTGCTGTTGACCAGGTGTTTAAAGGGTTAGACAAAGTCATCTCTATCCTCTCAAACTTACCTTGAAGAGACAATCTTGTTGTTGCTGGGGTAACAATTTCAACAGCCACTCTTAATGTCTAAAATCATCAATCTAAGCTATAGGAGAGACCTTGCTCCATGCTGCTGTGTCCAGAACACAAGTTCACCTCTCTCTGCTTGCAATTTATTAAAGGTGGTTGTGCTTGTGGAGTGGCTTTGAGATGCCAGTTCTGAAATAAAAGCCAGAGGCCCTGTTCCAGCACATTAGGGATGGCTTCCAGCTAATAGCTGCGCTTACTAATACCTCTTGTCTGAGTCTGTACCAGAATAGCTCCCCTTGCAATGACAGCCATCCTTCCCTTATAGGGAAGAATAGGGGGCATAGGCGTTGTATCCATCACCTCATTAACATCTGGATACAGGTGGCTTCCGCATTTTACAGACCCCCCCTTTCACCTACCATCACCCCTGCTAGTGCAGAATGAAAGTAAATAGCTTATCTATGGCACAATGGGACTATTTTTACTTGTGAGAGGAGAATCACAAGTGCCAGTCAGGTTGCTTGTGTGGCGTTGTAATCAAGCTGAGACAATGATTGGTGCCACAGTGCTGCAGGGAAATTAATTGTGGGCCTGTGACACTCAGAGCCAGCAACCCTGATGGGTGTTCTGTGCTCTCAACCAATGACAGCTGGAGATTAGACACAGGATGACAGACAGGCTGAGTTAGGCGCTGGATTAACATGCAGCGCCACCCCAGGAAGGTGTGTGTGTGTGCGTGCACCTGAGAGTGTGTGCGCGTGAGTGTGTGCGCGTGAGTGTGGGTGCGTGTGTGTCGATGAATGTGTGTGTGTGTGTGTGTGTGTGAGGGATCTAATTTAAGGAGGAATGGACATGAAAGGAAATGAGATCACATTTACGTTTGATGTGGAAATTAAACGTCTTATTTATTCTTCATCTCTCTTTCCTTTTATCACTCACAACCACCATTAACCAAACTCCTTACTAGTACCTATTTGTCAAACTAATATTTGGATTCTTTGTGGCTATTCAATTGGGAATATCAGCCTACAAAATGTTCTAGTTTTAAAACTCAAAATAAAAAAGGAAATGGAACAGTCATGACTACCGCTTGCATTACTATGATTGACTAAATCATTACTATGATAAACACCTGGCTCCTTTCTACTTGAACCTGGGCATGTAGTGCTGCCCAACACAGAGCAGGATACACACTCCCAAACACTCACCCTGAAGCTCTTAAGACAAGCTACTGGACGACTGCGGTTTGATCCCAGCCCAGCCCACACAGCTAGCGTAGTAGCGTACAGCATCACACTCTGTTTTGCTCGCCACCAGAGCCCCTCCCCCAGTGACTGGCGCGTCGTCACGGCTTGTGCACGTGACGCTCATGTGATCCATGGCGTGGAGGAGGAGCCTGGATGTGGTTCGTAGGGGGGGAGGGGGACGGACGCATAGGTTAGCTCTCTGGAGCGTTTCACTGTACGTTTACTGGCCCGTGACCTCGTAGATATGTAATTAAAAACCCAACAGCTCCAGAGTGAGGGCCAGCGCGGGCCCTGGCCTCTCCCAGCCCTGGGAGCTAAGCTTCACAGTCAGCTGGGCGTGACTTCGGGAGGTAATTGCACAAGAGCGACACACATGCGACACCTTGGCCCGGGGAAGACTTACGACTGAGGTAGAATTTGGTTTGAAATTCATCAAATTTTAATCCTCTGCGTACATTTCCATATTTCCATATTTATCTCTTGGGGCAGCCAGCACACACACTCTCTGTCTTCATACATTTTTTGCTATAAATAGGTCAGGGGCACTCCCTTCACAGATCATTGTATAATTACGCAAATCACAAACACACACAAACACACACAGGGCACACAGTTAATCTCTCTGTTTGTCTCTCTCTGTCTCTCTCTGTCTCTCTCTGTCTCTCTCTGTCTTTCTCTCCTTTTCTCTCTCCCTCTCTCTTTCTCTTTCCCTCTCTCTTTCTCTCTCCTTTTTCTTTCCTTTTCTCTCTCCGTCTATATCTCTCTCTCTTTCTCTCTCTCCTCTTTACTCTGCCACCACACAAACTGTCCCGTTGACAACTCCAATCAGGACCTTCATTCAAAGACATGGGCTACGTCATGGCACCCTCTGTGATTCATTCAGTATCTGTCACACCGGCTAAATGAACCATGGGCTAAACAGCCAGACGAGTAGCTTTGGAAGTGCTCAAGATAACATCCAGGATTCATACGCTGTGCTCCTCTCCTCCTCCATAATGAATCAGTGTATTTATTTAGAGCAATTCGCTTGGCCAAAATGGCTCCACTCAACTGCTCTCTGTTGTGGCCCTGGTGCCCCCTCTGCATGGGCCTGGCTCTCCCAGAGGTAATTGCTCTTACCTGGGCCACTGTAATGGATTCGGGATGAAGTATTGACCGCTGCTGGATTTTGATTAAGGGGCTTCAGGGCTGAACATGTCTTAATAAAACTAAGGAATCAGCATTTGGCCCTCCGCTTCCTGACTGTGGCCTGAGCCGCATGCAACCCAGGGGACAAGCACGGCAGCTGGGTACAGCTGGGCTTGAATCTAACCATTAACATTTCCAACTGGCTCAAATAGTTTCCTTCCTTAACTGTGTAATAGGGGGACCCATCCCCCCTCCCCCCCCCAATACAAAAAAAACCACGGTTCTGTATTTGAGACCTGTTATTTTCTGTCTCGCTAATTCACTCGCTCCCTGAGTCGAGCTTGTTCTCGCTCTTGTGGCGTACGTAAAAGGTCAACCTTAATTGTTCTGGGTTCTGGCGTTGAGGTTGACTTGCGTTGACTTGGCTTATCTGCTTCTTTAAATGGCCTTTTTCGCTTTGCCTTGAGATCTGATTGCATCTTGAAGACAGATGAAAGCCCCTTTACTTCCCTGAGTGTGCAAATGGCAGTCGTTTAAGCTTGGAGTATTAGCGAACTCAAAGACACCACAGTTATGATGAACACCATTTGCCAAGGCTTAAAGTAAGATGATTAACTTTGAAGCCATTTAATCAACTGCGGGCACCCTTCTCAAATAGCCAACTGTCAGTAGCAGAATCAAACTTCCCTAAGAAGTGTTGGGAGACGGACAGAGAAACAGAGTATCATTTCACTGAGTCCCTCGTGGGTTCAGAGGCCAACCAAATATTATGCTAGGGAGGGATGAGCATCAGCTAAGTGTTTGCGAAGGAGATCAGTGATTCTTTGCGGACTCCGCTTCAGTCTACCAGGACACTCACTCTGAAGGCAAGGCATGGTGGCTCATTGATTAGAAAAGTCAATGTGCCCTTGAGCTATGTGTGTGTGTGTGTGTACAGGGAACCTGTGGGTGTGTTGGTGTGTGTGTGTGTACAGGGAACCTGTGGGTGTGTTGGTGTGTGTGTGTGTGTGTTTGGGTGGGTGAAAGCACCGATGATTGGTGCTACTGCCCAGTGTTCTTCGGACTCAGGCTGTCATCAGCCTGTGTCCACACATCGATACCAGGATGTCTGACCCCCCCTGACCTTCACTCCCTGCTCCTGGCAGACAGATTACATTTGTGTTAAACATGGTTATCATCGATAAAACAAATCTCACGTCGATCTACATATCGGTAATAATGCAACTGCTCGTAACTATGTTTAAAGGTTTAGGTCTATCTCCAAGCTGCATGATAATGCATTATTGATTCATGATCTGATCAATATTCATACTGTTTGTGTGTCTGTGTGTGTGTGTGTGTGTGTGCGCGCCTCAGACCTGGACGACCCCGTGGTGACGGTGCACCAGAGCATCGGCGAGGCCAAGGAGCAGTTCTACTACGAGCGGACCGTGTTCCTGCGCTGCGTGGCCAACTCCAACCCTCCCGTCCGCTACAGCTGGCACCGCGGCCGCGACGTGCTGTCCCAGGGCTCCGACAAGGGAGTGGAGATCTACGAGCCCTTCTTTACACAGGTAACACCGAGGGGGTGGGTCGTACACCGAGCGTACACCCCTACGCAGGCGTCGCCATGGCGACGGGTGGGCGAGTGTACGATGAACCACACACATACACACACACAACACACACAGGCAAGAGTTGAGATCCATCAATCTCTGCTTCACAAAGAGGGGGGGGGGGGGGGGGGGGGGGGGGGCTGGCCAACCAGGTCCTACTGTCTTTCTCCTGCTTCCGAGAATGACAGGTTGGAATGCGCAGGTTCAGATAACTGATATTGACAGACGGGGAGGAAGACAAGGGAGGGGGTAGAGAGGAGGAGAAAGGAGGAGAAGAGACCAAGAGGGAGAGAAGGTCGAGGAAAGAGAGGAGGAGGCAGTCTGATGGACAGGCTAGCAACTGAAGGTAGTTGTGTGTGTGTGTGTGTGTTTTCGCGCTTGTGTCTCTGTGTGTGTTCTACAAAGGGTAAGAGCAAGGGAGTAGGAGGAGAGAGGGAGAGAAAGGGAGACGTGGAGCATGGCGAGGGGGAGATGGAGGGGGGGTCTCTGATAGAGTGGGAGAACAGGACCCGTGGAGGCGTCCCACCTGAGTCATCCCCCTGCCTCGGCCCACCTGATGTGCTCGTGAGCAGACAGCCCCAATGAAACACCCGCCTGGCATTTCACACCCAGCATGGGGATCCGGCCTGTAATTAGCCTAGCGGCTAAACCCTTTCAATCAGGGGCCCCTGTCTCTCCTCCTCTCTCCTCTTCCTCCACTCCTTCCTCTTTGCTCTTCCTCCGATGGCGCTCCCCCGTGGAGAGCTGGAGCGAGGGGGAGAGACTGGGGGAGAGGTTGGATGGCTCTGCGGTCGTTTTCACGATGCTGAATGCCAGATTAGGGTGGTTTTGGCTGGCCGGGTGCAGAGAAAAGGGATGTTGTTTACTTTGCGTTTGGAAGCAGGCTCTAGGACCCTGCAGGCAGGCCTTGAGCAGGTCACGTTTGAAAGCTTTGCTGGTGGAGAAGACGTGATCTGCCCACACAGTTGTGTGTGTGTGTGTGTCCTCAGTCCTGACCCATGCCGGGCTCTGATATCAGCCCGAGACAGTGAGGTGATGGAGAGTCAGGGCAGCGAGGCAGCGAGGCCGAGGCAGGGACCCTTTCTACTCCTAATCTAATACAATTACATCTCCCCCATGCAAGACGGTGATCAGTGGGAGAGAAAAAAGAGATGAGCGATTGCAGTTGTGAGGACTGCCACAGCGCCGGCTGAGTCATGTCCTTATCTGGCCCCCCGTACCCCCGGCCCCCCGAACCCCCTCCCTGGAAGAGCAGGGCAGATCAGAGACTCCCATCAGAGGCACGGGGGCTTTGGGAGGAGCCGATGTCTGCTCTGGCACGCTGATGTCGAACGCACCCAGGAAGAGAGAGCCCCCCTCTCTGGAGGGAGGGAGGGAGGGAGGGAGGGAGGGAGGGAGGGAGGGAGGGAGGGAGGGAGGGAGGGAGGGAGGGAGGGAGGGAGGGAGGGAGGGAGGGAGGGAGGGAGGGAGGGAGGGGCTGGACACAGTCTAAACAGCACAGCGGTTCGGCCAGACAGAAAATTGAAGTGTGAAAATCCCTCTGATGATTTGTTTTGATGTGTTTGTAATTCCAAGTCAAAGTCAAGTTCATGGACTCTGGGTTGCTTTCAAATGTGTTTACATATGCTACCACACTTCTAATCCATCATCATCAGGTTCTCCTTAGAAATTCATGATGTAAAGCGGTCCTGTGAGGATGCAGGCTACAAAATAATGTTTATCTACACTTACATTGGTATATTTTTACTAATCCTTTTTCAGCAAGCTGTTGTTCAAAACATTTCTGTCAAGTGAAGTGCACATAAAAAACTAAAACACAAATTTGAAGCAAAACTGAAAGGCTCTCATGTAAATGCAAAATAATTACAAACAAAACTGGAGATCTTCATCGAATGTGTCTGTTACTTGGGGACGAGGCTTAATCAATGTTCACTGACACCCGCGGATGTGATGTTGTCTTGCACACATTTTCACACGAGTGTTATTCTGTTTTTGCTCTGAGCTGCAGGGGGAGACGAAGATCCTAAAGTTGAAGAACCTCCGTCCTCAGGACTACGCCAACTACAGCTGCATCGCCTCCGTCAGGAACGTGTGTGGCATTCCTGACCGGAGCGTCATCTTCAAACTCACCAACAAGACAGGTTGGACACGGTCACCTTTACAACTCACAGATGACAGATTAGGATGACAGGAAGGTCAAATGTTTGAAGATTAAAGGCCCTCTGTCTAGCCCGGTCTGTGTGCTCTACTCCCCCCCCCCCTCCAGCCTCCCCCTCCATCAAGCTGCTGGTGGAGGACCCCATCGTGGTGAACCCGGGCCAGACGGTGTCCTTGGTGTGCATCACCACGGGCGGGGAGCCGGGGCCCGCGCTCAGCTGGCACGGCAGCTCTGACGGCCTGCCGGACAAGAGCGTCCTGAAGGGCGGCACGCTCACCCTGCCCGCCGTCACCTCCGACGACGCCGGCGTCTACAGCTGCGTCGCCAGCAACAACGTGGGGAACCCGGCCAAGAAATCCACCACCATCGTGGTCCGAGGTGAGGGGGGGGGGGGGAAAGAGGGGGGAGTGGGGGAGAGGTGGCGGTAGGAGGGAGAGGGGGAGGGTGGAGGAGAGAGGGGGGAGAGGGGGAGGGGGGGAGGGGGAGGGGGAGGGGAAAGGGGGAGGGTGGCGAGGTGGAGGTGGAGGTGGAGAGAGAGGGGGGAGGGAGGGGAAGGTGAAGGGGAAAGGGGGAGTCGAGGGGGGGAGGTGGGGGAGAGGAGGAGGGGGGATGAGAGAGCGATGGAGAAGAGGAGACGTGAAGAAGGGGAGAGGTGGACAGAGGGAGAGGTGAAAAGGGGAGATGCTGCGAAGGAGAGTAGAATAGCTGAGCACAGACAGCACAATAAAGCCTACTGGGTCCCCAGCAATCTCTACTAGAGAGAATGTGAGACGCGAGTTCCATTAAAGAACAGAGAAGAGCCTTCCAATGTGGGATTCACGTTTCAGCACTCAAAGCCTGCGTCACGCTGTAAACACAGACAGCGTTGGGATGTTTGCTCTCACAGTAGATGGTCAAGGGCAATACTGGAGGCAAACAAGGGTGAAACTACTCATTAAAACACTTATTAAAGGGCCAATTACAGCAGTTAGTACAGTTAAACCAGAGCCACTGGAGGCTTCAAGGCTATGTGCTACAGTAAGCAGGAACGGCCCTTCCCTTAGAGATGCATGACACATCCAGCACTGTACAGCTCTATGCCCTTCTCAGACAGCCTGCGGTGACAAACACTGCGGACTGTGTCACATAGCAGCACATAATCCAGATTGCGTGAGGGTGTGCGAGAGAATGTTTGTCTGTAACGCCCTGGTAGATTGGGGCTGAGATAAGGGGAAGGCATCTCTGCATTTTGACAAGCACTTAATACGGTGACTTTAGAATCTCGGAGATCGACAGCTGGTGGAGGTTTGCATTTTCTCTGTGTACTTGTAAAAATGTTTGTGTGTACTTGTCATACAGTGTTTGTTTAGGTTTATGTGGTTTTGTTTGTGACTTGTGTGTCGTTCTTCTTGAAGACTGTGTACGGGAGTTTTTTCCTTTTTCAAAGTGTGTGTGCGTGTGTGAGCGAGTACGTTGTTCTTGTTAAAGAGTGTGTGTGTGTGTGTTAGTCTTCATCCCACTTGTAGTCCTTGAGAAGCCCTCTCAGGGTAGAGCTGCCAGCGAGGTCTGTGTGTGTGGATCCACAGATCTCTCCTTAGCAGATGGTGGCTTCTCTGGTCGATCTGGCCCCCTCCACCAGCCTGCCTTTCAGAGCTGGGTCATCCTGCCGTCAGCGCAGCGTGCTGCTGGCTCGCCTCGGAGACACACACACACACACACACACCATCCTTTTCATGGATTGAAGCACGCGGACACACGTCTGAAAATGCAGGTCAATTTCCTGTGCTTTCAGCGCGGTCCGTGGGCAGGTCGCGTGGCCATGTTTGGCAAGGCGCTTCTGTCACAGGACGGGCGCACACAATGAGCACAAGCTCACGAGCGCACAGCGCCACGCGCACTGCGGTCGGGCTCCTTTTGACTTTCATAACTGAGGTAGTTTGCTCAGTGTGTGTGTGTGTGCAGGTGGGGGGGGGGGGTTGAATCGAGAGACATCCCTCTCAGAGATGAATGGTGTGTTGAGATGGAAGATAAGAACAGTGGTGAAATGAACAGTCTGCTGGTGTTTATTTCCACATAGCCACGTGTGTCTGCAGTAGTTTATAACACGTCCCTACCTCCCTTCCCCTTTTACACTTATCTTGAAAAACCTAAGTTTTGCTGCTCTATGATGTGGGGGAAATGAGTGGTACTGCTATCAAAGATTCAGAATCAAACAACATTCTGCTGTCGTTGTCTGCTCCGACTATTCCACCAGGAGTTCCTGACGATTTCAGTCTTTACAAATGAGACATCAGCCATAGATGCGCGCACACACACACACACCCACACACACCCACACACACACACACACCCACACACACACACACACACACATACACACACACCCACACACACACACACACATCACCTCACCCGCGTTACAACACGGTTAGGGGGCTCTCCGTTATTTATAGGGGAGCAGAAATGCAATTGGATTTATTACGAGCTCCTGCTGTTGTTATTTTGGTTGGTTTGCTGCAGAGAAAACAAAGCCTTCATGACGTGACTTGTAAAAAGCTGGCACCCGGCATGTAAATCAACATGTGAATGGGTCTGATCGAATTAGCTCTGGAATAAATCGTGGGCAGCAGCCACATGCATTTCCATTTTATAAATGGCGAATGCCGAGGACGGGTGGCCAAATCTGGCAGGCGGACTGGAGGCTTGGGTGACAGGCCTCCGTCTGGATTGCCTGTGTGGTAATGTGTGTGCGCGGGGGTGTTTGTGTGAGTGTGCGTGCGTAATTCCCTCAGCCCGCGGCCGGGGCTAGAAATGTAATTAAAATGCCAGGTCAGTCGCAAGGTCGTTCACGGCATCAAAAGACCTGTCACTTGTTGGCGTCATTGGGCACGCGCGAGCGTCAACGTGTCGGTGTGTGGCGGAAGTGAAAGAGTTTGTGTGCGGTGCGATGATAACAGGGGCCGTGGAGCTGCTTGGGGTTCGGTGTGGGAGGTAAGGTGCTAGATTTTTTGAGAGGTGAAGGGGATGATGGGGTTGGGGAGGGTTGGGGGGGGGTTGGGGATGAGGTGAGTGTTCCGTGGAAGGTGTGAGGAGGGGAGGGGATGTGGAGGGCGAGGGAGGGGTAGCTAGACCGGGTCGTGCTAATGTCGGACGTCCCCCGTGAGTTTCACCTTGAGAGGAGGCCGGTTCAGAGGACCATCTGGACAGGAGTGGAGCTAAGCTCCACATGCTGGTCCACACCGAGGGAGAGTCCACAGAGCACAGTCTGGACACACAGACTGACTGACAGACAGATGAACAGACATACAGGCAGGCAGGCAGGCGGGCGGGCAGGCTGACTGGCAGGAGGTCTGAGGTTACACTAATGTCCTTGGGAGATGAAAGGAACGCAGATGCAGGTAGATAGGTGGGCAGTGAGAAGCGAGGTGAGAAGCGAGGTGAGAAGCGAGGTGCGAGAGAGAGATGAGCGTTCTGCAAGTCAGACAACGGAGTGAAGAGAGGTCAAAGACATTCGATTTTAGTTGGCTGTGTCTTTATCGGTCTGTGCCATGGTCTGGGTTGTGTGTGTTTGTGTGTGTGGAGGGGGGGGTGCTGCATGTTTGTGTGTGTGTGTGGCGGGGGGGGTGATGCGTGTGTGTGTGTGTGGAGGGGGGGTGATGTGTGTGTGGAGGGGGGGGATGTGTGTGTGTGTGTGTGGAGGGGGGGCGATGTGTGTGTGTGTGGAGGGGGGGGATGTGTGTGTGTATGGAGGGGGGGGGGTGATGTGTGTGTGTGTGTGCTCTGTTCAGAATCTCCCTTGAGGAGGTATGGTAATCCTGTTGAGTGACACTGAGGGCCTTTTAGAGTACACAGCCTCAACTGGCTCTTTGCATGATTATCTAGGCGTTTGGTCAGCGCATTATTCTAGCATGCTATTAAAGCATGCTCTGCACAGCACTAGCACTCAGGCTTAACTAGGCAACCAAAAACAGCTTGGAGTTGACGGGTCTGGATACAAGGATATGTGTTTTTGATGTAGTCAGTGTGACCTCTGCATTGTCGCACTGTCTAAAGCTGGCGTAGAATATATATAATAATTACTATTTCAAACTAAAAGACCTATTGTCCCGTTTTTTAATTCTGGGTGAAGCCAGCTGTGCTAGAAAGAACTGTAAGTGCTTTGAGCATACCATTTAAAAGTACAGATCCTATTGCTTATTCACGCCTACCCCTCAAACACAGAAGCACAGAAGTAGACACGCGCACACACACACACACACGGTTGTCCGCAGACCAATGACAGCACCATTCAAGCCGATGAAAGGAAGCCAGCTTCCAAAAGCCATATCATCAATAATTCACCCTGGATGTTTGTGTGAGTTAACTCTGGTTGGGGGGCTGTGGCTCTCAGGAAATCCGAATGCTCTTAAAACGGTGTGGGATTTCTGTACCTGTTCAGACTGTGTGTGTGTGTGTCTACACAGTCTGTCACTACAGGACCGTGCGGGGGTGCTGTACTGTTACCAGCTAACCACCTCCCCTCTCGCGCTCCAGTTGGTCTGGATTGTTCTACCTGATAACGCAGCCAGCCGTTCTGATCCAGTCAGATTCCATTTCCGTGAGCGGGCCTTTTCCTCCGTGTTAAGGCGACCAGAGCACGGACACAACCTCCAGCGCTCTCATAACATATGAATGAGGCTCTGCAAGCGACGGAACAGGAGGCGCATTCCGACTCGCCCGGACGAGAAATGGGAAAGTTCTGTTTCCGAGCGGAGCCCTCGTTAAAGATGCACGGGGTTATGACTACTGCGGTTGTTTGGGGCGGGCGGTGACATCACGGCGTCGTGTCCTCCGCCGGCTTTGACACACACGTCCCCTTTTAGCGGTAGACGTCACACCGGGGCACCGTGCGAACACGAACAGAACTCAGGTACAGCACTCGCACAGATGCTGTCGTCTTCCCGAGAGAACCAATGTCAGCCCACTTCCTCAAACTGCTTTGTTGTGTCTGTCGTCCAACCAGAGAGCCGAGTAGGATGAGTGATGGGAGAGGCTGCAGGACACTTACATTACATTTAGTCATTTAGTCATTTAGCAGACGCTCTTATCCAGAGCGACTTACAGTAAGTACATTCCCCCCGAGGCAAGTAGGGTGAAGTGCCTTGCCCAAGGACACAACGTCATTTGGCACGGCGGGGAATCGATCCAGTAACCTTCTGATTACTAGCCCGACTCCCTCACCGCTCAGCCATCTGACTCTGACTTGTTGAAGCTTTCTGGAGGACGTCTTCTCAGCTTGGGGCATGACAAGCGTGCTGTACTCTACTGTAGGGGGGGGGGGGTTTGGCTGAGTCACTGCTGAGCTGGAGGCTAAGGAATGGAGCATGAAAGACACTGGTACAGTATTCTGTACTGGGAAGTTAAAGTTGGCCTTGAGCCACTGAAACAAGGTCAGATGTTGCTGGGGCTGGGGCTGTGGATGGGACTGGGGCTGAGGCTGGGGCTGGGGCTGTGGATGGGGCTGGGGCTGAGGCTGGAGCTCAGATCGAGGCTGAGGCTGGAGTTAAGGCTGGGCGGCGGGTTGGCTTCAAGCTGGTGGCTGGTTTTGCTGTGTCACATGATGTAAGTGCGTCAGTGCGACTCGTTCAGAGTTGAGGATGTCGACTGTTTTTAGGGGAAAGCTCCGAGTTGAGGCATTGTGACTTCACTCTTCTTTTTTCAAAGCGTTCCCCTCTCAGCTAAACCTTAGATGATCTGACTTGGAGTATCGTATATCTGTATTGTAACTCCTATCGGGGAGAGAAAAGAGATAGTGAGAGAAACAGAAAGGACAGAGAGCTGCCATCTGCAGTTCATGCTCTTTTCTCTCCTTCCTTTCCTGTAGTGAGTTATACTGTACCTGAACGTACAAGGTTATCTCAATGAGACTGACAAAACAGACTGAAAAGGAATGAAAGTGTATCGGATCTTCTCAGACGAGCAGAAACGACAAGACCATTTCTTTTGGACCAAACTTGGACAAGTGTGTGTGGGGTTAACTTGAAGAGTGAAGGCGCAGTAGGTTGTCTGAGTCAAGGTGGAACTGAGGAGACCTTTGACAGAGCAGACTGAGAGTTTCAATAGAGACGCAGGAGTGAACATAGTTGTTTTTGTTTTACAGGCACAGTCCAGTACGATTCATAACATGACGCAGGGAAGGTGGTCTGATAACTGGACTCTGGTGATGTTGCCTTGTCTTGGGTGTAAAGCAAAATCTCACATTAGGACCATGAGATTGTCCTCTTGGTTTAATATGCAAGTTGTGTTTGCTGAGATCGAGGTTCAATCCCCTGAGTAAAGGGAGGTATTAGGATTAGCCTGTGGGAGGTGGGAGAGTACAGCATATAATCCAACGTTTATCTACTGTCACCTGTGACAGCTAACTTACAAACACACACACACACACACATACACTTGGTGTGTGCAAATGTTCTTGATACAAAATCCCATTGCAAACTGTCAAGCTGCTCTGTTGCAGCCAGTCATAAACAGCCCTGTGCACTGCACAGTGTGTTCACTAGTACGTCTGACAAGTGCTCTGATTGAAGGGCATTCATTGTCGAGGTGTTTCCATGACAGCTGCATGCTAAGTAGTTTTAACCGTGTGTTGTGTATGTTGACAGAAAATGGATTCATAGCAAGCGTTTGTGTGATCCTATTAGTGTATAGCTGAGACTTCAGGGATGGAATTGTGGGTTGACAAAAAGCCGGATGTCTGATGAGTAAAGGTCATACAGATGTGTGTTATAGCAAAAAAAAAATTGAGGCATTTACACTGTTTCCATGGCAACACTGGAAGCACTTTAAAAGCATGCGCATTTCCTGCTCCGGAGGGGATCCATAACCCTGCAGATGTGTTATATATGACCGCATGCTAATGATGAGAGGGAGGCTGAAAGCCCTTTTTTATTTAGCAAGGCAGCTCCATTGACGTGGTGCTAACATCGGTCTGACATGTGTCAGAAACAAGATTGCCGACATTGATTTCAAGACATGAAGTCTCTGGCTTCAGTCTGAGACCCCCCCCCCCCCCCCTCCCCCCCCCGCACACCCCCCCACCCCCACCCCCACCCCGCGCTGCTTTGCTCAGCATCGCCAATGTTTTGCACATTCAATTTCCTGTGTTTAAATCTGACATGTGGGTTTTGTTTTCATTTTCCTTGTGCCAAACTGAATATGATAATGTCACCAGGGAATTGCTAGATGAAAAGATTGTGTGGCAGTGTCGGTTCATGCCGGAGAGATGAATTGTACCGTAGGCGAAGGGTTTGGAAACAATACAACATGCATTATAATGAAATCAGACTATCTTGTTTTTTTTGTTGTTGTGTTTTTTCATTCAGATGAGCTGTTATTCGGAAATTGAGTTTTGGAACTAAATTTGGTTAGTAATAGTTAGGTATCTCTCAAACTATGCATTGGTGTGTGTGTATGTGTGTGTGTGTTTGCGCTTGCACGCCTGTGTGTATGTGTGTGTTTGTCAGCAGTGATTGTACAAAACTGAACCTAACAAAAGCATTTGAACCTTATCAGCATACACCACACTGTGTCATCCACAATTTGGAGTTGCTTTCTGAATCAATTTAAAAACATGAAATTGTTTGACCCTCTTCCTGACCTTCCAGCATCTCCGCTACCGGTACCTTTTTTTAGAAGAAGGATATGTGTTTTAACAGGCGGGATAGTCATGGTGAATCTTTCCACAGCTCTGAAGAAGGGGCGTTTCTGGATCACTCCAGACCCGTACCACAATGATGACAACATCCAGATAGGACGAGAGGTCAAAATATCCTGCCAGGTACGCCTCCCATCCTGCATGGCTCCCCGTGATAACATGTTATTGCTGCAGTCTTGTGTGCACTGCGTCACTTACCTCCTAGCTCAGGGAGCTGAAAATCGTTAAGCGGCGCAAACGACGGATCAAGGGTTCGAGTCCCACGAATGCGACTTCGCATGAGAGCATCTACTAAATGAACAAATGTAAATCACACACACACCATTAAAGGGAAAACCTGTCTGTACCGGTGTTGTTCAGGTGGAGGCGACGCCCCCCGAGGAACTGACATTTGGTTGGCTGAAGAATGGGCGGGCCCTGCGTAGCTCTGAGCGAATGGTGATCACCCAGACAGACCCGGACATCTCTCCTGGAACCACCAACCTGGACATCATCGATCTGAAGTTCACAGACTTCGGCACGTACACCTGTGTGGCGGCGCTCAAGGGAGGGGGCATCCCTGAGATCAGCATCGACGTCAACATCTCCTCCACTACTGGTGAGTTTCACACATTGACGCCAACACTGCAAATACACACCTCCCTCAGCACTCCCACAGACACACACACACACACACACACTTACATGTTTTCCAAAAACAAAAGTTAGTTACTCAAGGCTGAGTTAAAGTCCTAAAGGCTAAGTTAAATTATGTACCAATGTTCAGCACAAATTAAAATATAATTGCCTTACAGAATAGGACTTCAGTTCCAACTTCACCCACGTACAGTGCAAAGTGATGAAACATTGCTGCTTGACACACTAAGCTACACACGTCACACAAACACTACAGCTGTTCCTCCGTCTGTCTGTAAGCCAGGCGAACTTTACTACCGTTGCATCTACGAAACTAATGTAACACTGAATATCCATCCTCTCCCTTCATCTGATTGGCTGTTACTACCATTATTCAGACTAACATGACATACATTCAACATACAGCATGTCAATCAGATGACTGACTCGCAGCATAGGTTCCAGGGAGGGAAGTCTGGCTGTTTCGAATAGATGGACGACATTAGCATGCAGTGACAGTGAGAGTGCATATTGACTAGGGCAGGCCTTCACTGCACTCTGTTAAAAACAAAAACAGGCAGGTGTCGAAAACAGGAGAAAGAGTTTAACCATTTGAGACTGCTGGATTCGAGAGATCACGACCGTGCATCTTTGGTCCCGGTATGTGGTGTACATCCAGTTTTGAGTGGTAGTCTTCACAGGTTAGCACGATGGTGGTGATGGAAGGGTTCAGAGCTCCCAGACGTGAGGGCAAAGATGGATCAGTAATCAACAGGAAGGGGGTCAATCAGTGACCTAGTCCAGAGTCCCCGTCCATTACCTCATAACAGGACGCCGTCGTCAAGGATACCGCCCGATCGATCCCTTCCCATCAACACGCTCTGATTAGGAGTGTCCACTTTGTAATTCTGATGACGTTCCTGCTACCTTGGGTTGGAGCTCTGAGGATCGTCCAGGAGATGGGTTCCCCCTCTCGGAGACCCTGCCGCTTTGTCACCAGGAAATGAGGATGGGAATGCTCGCGTGTGTAAGTGTACGTTTCAGTCGGGCCGCATGTCTGAGGATTCAGCTCAGTTCAGACATTCGGTAGCGCTCGTCTCGGGTTGCATAGGCGTGTGATCGTCAAACTCAAACACCGTATGCGAGCCCCTTGCTCTTTACACCCCCTCGGTGACAACACACACACACCTTCACACACACACACACCTTCACACACACACCTTCACACACACACACACCTTCCTGCCACTCACAGTAGCAACATGAAAGCCTGTTGTCGACCTTCGTGCATAATTAGCGCTAGATAATCCTTTGATAATCCCCCATGCTATAAAACAGTGGGATCAATGCTACCTGCTGTGTTGGTTTCCTCATTATCTTTTAAGTAGTGCAGCCTTTCTCTCTGAGTGTCTTGGTGAGGCCAGCCCATGCACAAACACACGTTCTTTAAAGTACTAGAAAACAGAACAAGACAGCTGTCTTTGGGATTATCATATAACTTGAAAGGGCTTGAATTGCTGAAATGTTATTTAAGGGCATTGCCTTTGCCATGTTGTGGGCTGTGGTTGTTTTCAAAGGGTTTCAGGATCAGAAACAGATGCTGTTGGAATCACTTTAAAGCTAACAGATCTCAACAGTTTTGAAGGAAGTTACGGTTGAGACCTATCTTGGTGTTTTACACGTCTGGAAAACAGGCCTGTTGGCTCCTACCGGGTGTGCGTCATTGCTTTCATTCAAATGACTTTTGGGACCCGAGTGACGCACTGTAGGTAGCCAAGGGGTTGGGCTGTGTGCAGAGGGGGCTCTGCCTGGATCTCCCCCCCCCCCCCCCCTACGGTGTGTTTTGGGGTAACTAAGGGAAGACTTTGTTACCCTCCTGCTGGCCTCTTGAAGCGGGGGAGCGCAGCAGCAATTAGAAGTCTTAATAAACGCATTTAGAGGCGGTTACACTGCAGGGCTGCCAGGAGTTCATGCTGGCAAAGTGTTTGAAAGAGATTGAGCCTAAAGAATCTCCAGCCTCAGCTCTCTCGGACCTCCGAATGCATAGCTGCTCAAAGTTTCAGTCCTCAGTGCTCCACCAAACTGGCCGTATTTTCCTTGCCATGGATCCCCAGACAGAGCTGTCTGCGTTTCCCGCCTCTCCCCAGCCCCGGGTCAACCCTCTGCAGTAGCTGAAACATCAAACCAACCCCTGTCTTGTTTCCAAAGCTCACAGACCCTCACTGAATGAAAATATTCGTTGTCTGTCTGCTTTCTTTTAAACAGATTTCATTATATCTTCCCACAAAATAGTGCTAATATTTACAATCAGCACAGACTCATTAACAGCCCAGTTCTGTTCTCTTTTGGGTACTCTGAGATTCCAAGGCTAATGCTTTATTCATGAGTACTATCCAAAACCCAGCCGAGATCTCTCTATCTGATTCCACCGGGAGAAAAGAACCATATTACAGTACGCCGGAGTATCAGAACAGGCGCCTCCAATTTTATAAGTTGGAGTAAAACATAATCCATCTTCATTTTGGGGTTTTTCCTTTAAATTAAGATATAAAAGAGGGAGGGAGGGAGGCTTGAATCCCAGACACGGTGAGATTTATCCTCTCATTAGCCAATCGGTTAAACGTGTGTGATGAGAAACTGGATACACACAAGATGAGGATGAGGAGGAACCTGCTCAGAGTCAGGTTTCTGTTTATGCGTGTCTTGACGGTGCTTTGACTCCTAACACTTAATGAGGTCTAGATTCAAATGAGAGAATCGTCTTAAAATGAGACTGGTGAACATCCAAACATGATTAGGGAGAGATTTATGACGGAAGCTGGTTAATGTAAGCCTAAGGGACAGACTTCCAGTCAGTCTCCAGTGAAGCAAAAGTCAACAGCACGACATGTATATCAGTATACACGGACCACACAGTACCAGCAGGCAACCCTACAATTATTCATCTGTTCATTCTCGTGTCCAGTTAGACTGCTAAGCCCTGTAACTGATCATGTGTTTCAGGACTGGAAGTGTCCCCTCTCTCTCTCTCTCTCTCTTTTCTCTCTCTCTCTCTCTCTCTCTCTCTCTCTCTCTCTCTCTCTCTCTCTCTCAGGATTGAGCAACGAGTCCTTCCATGGATGACTATCTCTCAATCAGTAACCAACCTACTTCGGCAACATCGTAGCACAAGGCTTCTTCCCACCCAAATGAATTACTTTGCTTATTAAATTAGGCAAATCAATTAACTGCTCGGTTGATTAGGAAAAGCACAGAGCTGGATTAACAAACAGCAGGTAGGGCCACTGGCCACACAGATACAAGGGTGGAGACTACTTGTAATTGGTTTAAGATGAATTTGTGCTACCTTTTTTAGACCTTCAGTCTCTCAGCCCACCCTCTCTCTCCATCTCTCCTTTCTCCCTAGTCTCTCTCTCTCCTCTTTCTCTCTCTCTCTCTCTCTCTCTCTCTCTCTCTCTCTCTCTCCTCTCTCTCTCTCTCTCTCTCTCTCTCTCTCTCTCTCTCTCTCTCTCTCTCTCTCTCTCTCTCTCTCTCTCTCTGTGTCTATTAACTTTTCCTCCCTCCCTCCCTCCTGTGCACAGTTTAATCATCCAGTTATCTGTGCGTAGACGAACCTGAATGTCACTGATTCTAACTGGAGTGACAGTCATATCTGGGGCTGTTGTTGTAGAATGTCATGGCTGCCGGCTGTTGTCTGTGCTGATCTGCTGTTGGAGTGTCAGGCTGTCTGACCACGGTGGAGGGGCTTCTGGGTGTCATGTCTTATACACATGGGGGGGAAAGGGAGGCTTTGGCTGTTGCTGATTATTTCTGTTGTGGTATGTACTGTAATGGATGGTGGTGTGTGTGTGTGTGTGTGATGGTGGTGTGTGTGTGTGTGTGTGATGGTGTGTGTGTGTGTGTGTGTGATGGTGGTGTGTGTGTGTGTGTGTGATGGTGTGTGTGTGTGTGTGTGTGTGTGTGTGTGTGTGTGTGTGTGTGTGTGTGTGATGGTGGTGTGTGTGTGTGTGTGTGTGTGTGTGTGTGTGTGTGTGTGATGGTGGTGTGTGTGTGTGTGTGTGTGTGTGTGTGTGTGTGTGATGGTGGTGTGTGTGTGTGTGTGTGTGTGATGGTGATGTGTGTGTGTGTGTGTGTGTGTGTGATGGTGGTGTGTGTGTGTGTGTGTGTGTGATGGTGTGTGTGTGTGTGATGGTGTGTGTGTGTGTGTGTGATGGGGATCTCCAGCAGGGCTGATCACATCACATGGACAGAGGCACTGCACTGAAATACGACACATTTACTGTAACCAATGATGACTATTCAATGATAGAGTGCTGCTGTAGTTGTTTGTATCGGTACAGTTCATAGGCTACAATTTGAAACACAAGACACGAACAGAGCTTATACTGAGTTTGGTACACACACACACACACACACACAGACACACACACAGACACACAGACACACACACACACAGCTTGACCATCTGACAGAAACATACTCTCCTAATGGTATCCTTTAGGGCAGCCCCCAGAAGGGCTGCAGTCTTCTGGTGATATTAGCCTCCCTTGGTGCTGTGGCACTGCAGTCCATCAGAACACTAAGCCTTTCAGAGCCCTCCCAGGACAACCTTCATCTGTCGCAGTAGGTCCACAAACACTCACACACACACACACATACACACACTTAAAGCACACCCATATACACACCAAAAAACAAGCACACACTGACACACACACACACACACAAACCCATCCACCGTAGGGAGCACCACAGACTGTCCCCACTGGCAAGAAGCTCATAGGAGCAGGGGCCTGTCACAGCTAGACCAACTCACCAGCCTAAAGCCATACACGCACACACACACTCGCTGCCAGAGTGGTAGTGGCACTGTGTTGCCATGGTGACGGGCAGTGATGTAACATCACTCAATCAGAGGCCCAGCAGAATTGTTGTTTAATTCAAAGATGACCATGCTTGCTGTGGCCCCTGTTATGTATAAAAATCCTAAGTGCCAGACATTGCAGTCTGCCCACTGTGCCAGGGGTTAGTTGCAGTGGTGATGGTTACTACTGAAAGGCTCCAGCAATCAGGCTCCAGACAAGGGGAAGCATCCCAGCTGAGACCCTGGAAACAGGCTGCCGTGCTGGGGCAGCCTGTTTCCAGAACCCCCCTTTCAGAGGGGTTCGGCCCTGCCAGGCTTGGTGGGACCCATACCATACATGTCCTTTGTCTCCCTCCCTCCTTCCCTCCCTCCCTCCCTCCCTCCCTCCCTCCCTACCTCCCTACCTCCCTCCCTCTCTCCTCTACCACCTCCTTCCCATTCCCCTCTCCTTCCCTCTCATTCCCTCCCTCCTACAGACACACAAACATGTCCTCTCTCTATCTCTCTCTCCCCTCTCTCTCTCCTACAGACAGGCATGTGTTCTCTCTCTTTCTGCCTCTCTCTTCCTCTCACTACCTCTTTCCCCCCCTCTATCTCTCCCCCTCTCTCTCTTTCCCTCTCAACTGCTGGCCAACATCAACACCCAAACCACCAGCTTCAAGAATCCCGATGAGTCGCAGATGCCAGATCACAGTGCTGAGCGGTGGACGCCCACTGTAAAGTAGAGATAGCGTGTGTGCGCTGTGCTAATGCCCGGATCTCCTTTAACACACAGTTTGTTCCTACTCTGTGTTTTACCACGTGGGAGTCTACTTCTTGTGTGTGTATTATTTGTGCGCGTGCGTGTTTGTGTTTATCTGTGTGCGTGCCTGCCTGTGCGTGTGTGTGTGTGTGTGTGTTTGTGTATGTGTATGGATGTACGGTGTGTTTGTTCCTTAGCTAACAATTGCAGCAGATGCAATGGCTGTCATTATGGGTAGAGGGGGCCTTCCAAAACCAAGGCCTGACAGTTGTAATTGGCTCCCTGGTCTGGACCACAGAGAGGATATGTGTAATGATGGCTACAGTGACTATGCCTCACGTCCACTCTCTAATGGCCTTGTTGGAGCCCACCAACCCACCTGCCTGTCTGCTTACCTACAGCCTTTTGTCTTGGGATTCAAAAAGTGGGGCAATATGCTTTGATCGCAGGAAGTTTAGTCTTTTGAGGTTTAACACAGACTGGATGTAACTGTTAAAGGGAGAGAGCGGTCATTTTGCTGGTTTCATTTTAACTAAGGTTTTGGCTATTTTTAAAGTTATTTTTTTCTGTAGGTTTTGCCTTGCTGCAAGGCATAGTTAGCAGAGGACCGCTTGGGTCTTTAGTCTTTCCGTTGATGAGCTATTATTGTTGACTTGCAACCTCCGGCTGTCTGCCTTCAGGTTCCTGGAGACAGAGAGTCTAGAGACTTCTCATCCTATACGTGTTCAGTTAGAATAAATCTCAGATTATCTGATGATTTACTATGGAAGCAAATCAGTGACATCATGTTTTGAATTTTAAAAGGAATTGAATACTTAATTGTTTGTTTTGGAATTCACCTCTTTAAAATTGAAACGATTCAAGGTTCAGAAATTCATGTTGCTGAATTTCAGCTGGGATTGCCCCACTTGGTGAAATTCTGATCCCAAAAATTGGATCCAAACAAATCGGAGCAGGAAAATGTGTAGCTAAGTTTTTCTCCTCTAATATTTCCAGCTCAGACTTCCCCTGAATTTTTTGGGATCAGATTTTTTGGGGCATTTTTTGGATAGTCCCCCAAAAAAATGGGTTAGAATTTTTCGGATCAAATTTTTCTGGCTAGTTTTTTTTTATTAAAATGAATTTATCAATTCATTTTAAAGAGTTGAATTCAAAACCTACAAATTTGGTGGTGTTTACATTTCAATATTAAGTATTCAATGCGTTTTAAAATTCAAAACATGTCACTGATTTGCTTCCATAATTAGCATCCTTTCTGAATGACCTAACAGACTCTCACCCACTAGCTAATAGCAGCAGTGAAGGACCTCTTCATTGTCCCTCTCTTAAATAGACTCAATAGGGATAGCTTACCTAAGTACATCACAGAGATGGGAAATGCTCTGAACAAAATGTGTTGTGTTTGGTGACAAACAGAAGAGAGAAGGACGACTGTTGACGTGTGTTGCGTGAGGCTAATATTTGGCCTGTTTTACCGGTGGATGGTACATCAATGATTCATATCTAATTTCTAATCACTTCCTCTTCACAGAGCTGAATACATTTTCCATACATGAAAAGACGATCAATCAGGACAAGCATTCAGGAGTGAATATATTAGTGTACTTCTGTTAGTGAGGAAGTGGTGAAAATGTTACTAGCTAGTGAGGAACTGGTGAACATGTTAGTTTACTACACTGGTACTGTACACTAGGAAGGATTCAGACAGAATACCAACACAAGTAGAGAGAACTGGGTCTGATGGAGTTGGGGTTTAGTGTTTCTAGGTTATTGCTCGTGATTTCATCATCACAAAAGTTTACTGTATGAGTTAAATGCGGCATGCGATGATTGGCCAAAGTTCAGCTGAAACGCTGTCATTTTATTATGAAAAGAGTTGGTCCTGTTTGGTAGGTGTTGGCTGTATGCAGTGCTGTTTCCATCTGAGCTCTGCCTTTGGTTTTGAAGTTTGTTCATGGACACACAGACACCCACACACACAGCCTGTATTTTGAGGTCAGGCTGCTAATTAAACACATTTGTGTGCCCAGCTCGCCACATTAGGAATCACATTGTTGGTTCTTGTTACAACCTGCCGCTTTCCACTTACTTTTATATCGTGCACGCACACACACACAGATCAACTCACACATACACTTTGAAGCGTACACACTAGCTCACACACTCACACTCACACACACACACACGATAAATGGAAAACAAATATATCCTTTAACTCTGCACTTTTTTCATTATTCAACATACACTTTCTGCTGGCCTTGCAAAAGTGCCTCGAACCATTTATACTGTGGAGCGGCAACTTTGTTTAGTGCTCCAGGGAAAAGCTATCCATCCTACGCCCCAATGGAGATGACCAGTTCTTCTCAGCATTTTAATTGTAAGTCTGGCCTAGCCGTTCTTGACGTCTGTTTTTAAATAGATGAATAGATGTGTTGATTTCTGTTATCGGAGACTCAGGAGCAGAGAAGGCAACAGAGCTGAGGACAGCTAGGTGGAGAAGTGAGGAGAGAAAGAAGTCAGAAGTCAGGGAGTCAGATGGCTGAGCGGTGAGGTAGTCGGGATGGTAATCAGAAGGTTGCCGGATCGATTCCCCGCTCGGTCAAATGACGTTGTGTCCTTGGGCAAGGCACTTCACCCTACTTGCCTCGGGGGGAATGTCCCTGTACTTACTGTAAGTCGCTCTGGATAAGAGCGTCTGCTAAATGTGTAAATGTAAGAAGAGGCTGAGAGAGTCGATCACTGGGCCTGCACATCCAGTGTTGTTGAAGGGTCACATTAGCTGTGTTAATGATGATGGTGATGATGATGAGGACAGGACAGTCACAAGGGTGATGGTGATGAAGATTACGAGGAGGAGGATGACAGACTTTTTGAGCAATGCAGTAAGGAATGGCTTTCTGTTTCTTTTTCTTTTTTTACTCTGTTACTCTGCACTGAGACTGAAAATAGCTCCAGCTGATTTGAAAGGATTGAAAGGATTCACGTCATCGATTGGTTCCTATGACCTCTGCTTTGTGTCAGACCTCCATAGCATCCTCCATCGCTTGCCTCCATATAACCTTGTTGCTGCGGAACAACTTGATGGTAAGGTAAACATCCAGAACCACAGGCAGGCTGCCAACCATCTCTCCAAGAGTCTGCATGCTCTCTCTCTCTCCACACTATGTGTCTGACTAATCAACAACAACAACAAAATACACGCATCCATCGCAACATGGACGCTCATTCGCTTCGCCACCCTCCACCCCCCATCCCCCCGCTCGACCCCTCCCTCTTACCCCGCCAGCCAACTTTCTAGAGCCCCATATCAGTCCCTCCTCTGTTTTTCTCTTTCTTAGTTCCCCCCAACCTGACAGTCCCCCGGGGCAAGTCGCCCTTGGTGACCCGGGAAGGGGACACAGTGGAGCTGGAGTGCCTTGTTTCAGGGAAGCCCAAGCCCATCATCCTGTGGTCTCGGGCCGACAAGGAGGTGCCCATGGCGGACGGCAGCATGCAGTCGGAGAGCTACGACGGCGTGCTGCGGATCGTCAACGTGTCGCGGGAGATGAGCGGCTCCTACCGCTGCCAGACCAGCCAGTACAACGGCTTCAACGTCAAGCCCAGGGAGGCGGTGGTGGAGCTCATCGTGCAGTGTGAGTACAGAATGTGGTGTGTGTGTGTGTGTGTGGGGTTGTGTGTGTGTGGTTGTGCATGTTTGGTTGTGTGCGTATGTGTCTGTGTGGTTGTGTGTGTGCGTGGTTGTGTATGTGCCTGTGTGGTTGTGTGTGTATGTGCGTGTGTGTGTATGTGTGCGTGTGTTTGTGTTTTATGTTGTACTTGAATAGTGCACTTTGAGAATAGAATGTGTGTGTTATTGTTTGTGCCATTTAAATAGTACAATGTGAGTATAGAATGTGTATGTGTGTACATGTGTGTTATTATTTGAATAACATATATAGTATAGAATGTCGGGGTGCATGTAAGGAGCATTGTTTGTGTGTGTGTGAGTGCACGTATGTTATTTTGCGTTTATAAATAGTACAGTCTATAGAATGTTGTGTGTGTGTGTGTGTGTGTGTGTGTGTGTGCGTGCGTACGTGCGTGCATGCATGCCTACAAACCGAATACGTTTGGCATTTCCCTCTCAGAAGACGGGACTGTGTGAGCTGGCTTGCTCTATGTAGCAGAGCATGTGAGGGTAAGAGATTATCAGGCTACTGCACACCTCCAGTGGATCCCTCCCTATCTTTCTCCCTCCACACCCATCCAGCTTTCCTTTCAAGGGGAGAGTTTCGAATGAGCTCCATCCCCTGTCGGCTCTGTCAGGTCTGGGGGACACTCAGGACATGTCGGTCCCCCCCTCACCTGGAGCCCTGGGAGAGGGGAAGACAGCTGAGTGATAGCTAAGCTAGCAGAGGCACAAAATGACATGCTAGCCAACCCCAGTGATTGGGGCTTGTGTGCGGGGCGGGGAGGGTGGAGGGTGACGGGGGGTGAGTGGTCCATTTCGGGATCCCACCGTCAGCCTTTCCCATTCAAACACCACCCTGCTCCTTAGGATGTGACATTCAGAGACAGCTTAGCGACTAATAAGCAGATGTTGATGTATTGAACCAGTATTCATTTTCTATGCATTTATGTCGGGTTTGAATAGAATATTTAAATCAAAGAGGGCAAATCAAAGTGATGTCACTCATTCCAGGAATGGAGTTATTTTTGGGAGAAAATACTCAGAAAAGAGAATGAGAGAAATTAAAGCGATCCGTGCATGGCACCCTCTGAATACATGCTGTTCTCTGGCAAGTGATTATAGGAAATTGGAAACTTAGTCAGTGAAGAGTTGGATTTGTTCTCCATTAATTCAGATGGGTCCTTTGTCATCAGCGCTTTTAAGTTTTCTACGGCTCAAGAACCATTGTTATGTTTTTAAGCAGCCCAGTTAATTAGTTAGCTGAGCTGCATATTTCTGCAGAACAACTCACAGATCTATTCCCTAATCCAAAACTATCCCAACTGATTACTGATCACTGGGACTGTGTATCGTATTTTTTCACAGTGAAATATAGTCCTCTTCCTCCCTCCCTGATGCCTGTTAGGTGCCCTGGGTGAGCAGAGATTCACTATGTTAAGGCCATCTGAACCACAAGGAAATGAAAAAGATAATATGAGGGAAATATTTGTCTCTTTTGTGCTCTGTAGCTGTCTTCAGCAATGCCGTCACGTCTGGACCAAGCTATTAAAGACTCTATGCTCTGTGAGGACGATTAAGGCAGTTCTGATGTGCACGGAACACTAACTGTGCTGAATTCCCCCAAAATTGATTGTGATTATGCAACAATGACAGCTCACAGCCAATGTTGGGGGATTTTCCGTGCTCCAGCGCAGACATAAAACAGTAAACAAAGGAATTATTCCTGCAAAGCTGATAATTCTGATTAAAATAATACCGAGCAGCGATTAGGGTGTTGCGTAGCAGAGGATGGCACCGGTGAACAAGGGTTGATGTGTCATCAGAATCACTTTGATGCCAGCTTGGTACAGCATCAGCTCTAGTCCTGTACTCTAGTGAATGCACATTCAAAGAGAACTGTATTGATGATACAGGAGTTCACCCCCCCCCCCCCCTCTCCTGTTCAGAGGTAAAGATAAATGGATACTCTTTCTCTTCCTCCCCCCCCCCCACCCCCACCCAATAGTGCATTAGTGTTCCACCAGCAGCAATAGGTCACAATGATCCAGTTTGCTATTGGAAAGCATCAGGAACACTCTCATTCCACATACCATTTGTCTGAGGGCTGCACAATTAGATCTGGAAAAAAGGCAAACAAGATAACAAGCAAACTCTAACTCAAAGGCTGTCCAGAAGCTTTTTAGCAACCTTCTACAATCAATCGTATTACTGAAAATATCTGTCGGGCTTGCCAGCCTACACGGATGCCACCATACTGCTGCCTTCATCAGAAAATATGCAGATGAAACGAAGATGAAACGCTTGAAGGAGATAGACCCATAATACCAAAATTGTGTGTTTTGTTTCTTGAAGAAGATGAGGAAATGAAAATGTCCTCTAGCTTTGATGTTAAATAGCTATCCTCCTCAGACACTACAAACTAATAACGGCATACACTACATAAAAGGTTTTTTTCAAAATAAAATGCTCAGAACTATTTCCGAAGCAATTTGTACGGATAAAACTCACCATGAAACACAAACATTCACGATGTATGAAATGTAGTACATTTTAACATTTTTTTTCCGGATTCATAATCACACTCTCTGCAGTAGTAAGACACCGTATATACCACCAGTATAAAAGACAGGCAACACTGCAGGCATATCTTAGTGTGGTGCTCAAGAGGCTACAGGTGTCTTTATAATGATGCTCCAGTTACATCCAGGATTTAAATAACGATGTTCTTGGGAGAAAAAACTTTATTACTAATAGTGTATCTGAACCAGACCCCCCCCCCCCCCCCCCACCTTAAATGAATAGAGAACATGATTTACGCCCCCCTGTTTTACTGCTGACCCCAATATGGAATAATAATAATAAATTGTATTGCACTGTATATTTAAAGAAATCTCTGAGTGTTACAAAGCATATAGTAATAGCAATTAAAAATAATCTAAATTTAATAATATTTTTTTATTTTAAACAAGGTCAATAAATAATTAAAAGCAAAACCTATAAACACATTTAGTGAAAAGCTTTTTTTTTTTTGATATGCTTTGGTCGGCTTCCATCACATTTTGTACCCTGTCCTGTCACCATGGAGACAGAGCAAGGCCAGCTGTGAGGTGTGATGGTTGTAAGTAACGCTGAGAGAGGCCACACAGGCAGCTGGAAGAGGAGGCCAGGCCATACAGAAGGAACCGATAAGGACCTTTCAATCTATTCTTTAAAAAGAAAACTGTCAAAGCCACCAGTCTTGTTGTCTCTTGTGATTTTTTTTTTAGTGGTCTGGTGTCACTCACCAGCGTTCTACTCCTAGATGCAGGGTGCATAACAGAATGAATGGAGGTTTAAAATGTGCACCCCTGATAAATCAATCATTCTGACACTCGCTATTCATCTCGTAGTGCGTTAACTTGATAGCTGGCATTAAAACTCACTTTGCTTTCCAGTGAAACAGAAACAGCTAGTTGGGCAGCTACTTTATGACTACATCTCAGAGGAAATTCTCCTTTATAAAAAGGATATCATTACGTAACGCTTGGCCAGAGTTCAGGATATGTGCATCCCACTAGCTGGTGGATGGAACCCTGGCGAAGGTCCTCTCTCGTTCAGCACCTCTTGTTCTCATCCTGTCTTCCTGCCATTGTTCACCTGTCTCCCTCGTCCACTTCTGTCTCTCTCCTCCACCCCTCCTTCATATCTCCTCCACCCCTCCTTCATATCTCCTCCACCCCTCCTTCATCTCTCCTCCACCCCTCCTTCATCTTTCCTACACCCCTCCTTCATCTTTATCTCCACCCCTCCTTCATCTTTCCTCCACCCCTCCTTCATCTCTCTTCCCCCCCCCTTCATCTCTCCTCCACCCCTCCTTCATCTTTATCTCCACCCCTCCTTCATCTCTCCTCCACCCCTCCTTCATCTCTCCACCACCCCTCCTTCATCTCTCCTCCATCCCTCCTTCATCTCTCCTCCACCCTTCCTTCATCTTTATCTCCACCCCTCCTTCATCTCTCCTCCACCCCTCCTTCATATCTCCTCCACCCCTCCTTCATCTCTCCTCCACCCCTCCTTCATCTCTCCTCCACCCCTCCTTCATCTTTATCTCCACCCCTCCTTCATCTCTCCTCCACCCTTCCTTCATCTTTATCTCCACCCCTCCTTCATCTCTCCTCCACCCCTCCTTCATCTCTCCTCCACCCCTCCTTCATCTCTCCTCCACCCCTCCTTCATCTCTCCTCCACCCTTCCTTCATCTTTATCTCCACCCCTCCTTCATCTCTCCTCCACCCCTCCTTCATCTCTCCTCCACCCTTCCTTCATCTCTCCTCCACCCTTCCTTCATCTTTATCTCCACCCCTCCTTCATCTTTATCTCCACCCCTCCTTCATCTCTCCTCCACCCCTCCTTCATCTCTCCTCCACCCCTCCTTCATCTCTCTTCCCCCCCCCTTCATCTCTCCACCCCTCCTTCATCTTTATCTCCACCCCTCCTTCATCTTTCCTCCACCCCTCCTTCATCTCTCTTCCCCCCCCCTTCATCTCTCCTCCACCCCTCCTTCATCTTTATCTCCACCCCTCCTTCATCTTTCCTCCACCCCTCCTTCATCTCTCTTCCCCCCCCTTTCATCTCTCCTCCACCCCTCCTTCATCTCTCCTCCGCCCTTCCTTCATCTCTCCTCCACCCTTCCTTCATCTTTATCTCCACCCCTCCTTCATCTCTCCTCCACCCCTCCTTCATCTTTCCTCCACCCCTCCTTCATCTCTCTTCCCCCCCCCTTCATCTCTCCTCCACCCCTCCTTCATCTTTATCTCCACCCCTCCTTCATCTCTCCTCCACCCTTCCTTCATCTCTCCTCCACCCTTCCTTCATCTTTATCTCCACCCCTCCTTCATCTTTATCTCCACCCCTCCTTCATCTCTCCTCCACCCCTCCTTCATCTCTCCTCCACCCCTCCTTCATCTCTCCTCCACCCCTCCTTCATCTCTCCTCCACCCTTCCTTCATCTTTATCTCCACCCCTCCTTCATCTCTCCTCCACCCCTCCTTCATCTCTCCTCCACCCCTCCTTCATCTCTCCTCCACCCTTCCTTCATCTCTCCTCCACCCCTCCTTCATCTCTCCTCCACCCCTCCTTCATCTCTCCTCCACCCTTCCTTCATCTCTCCTCCACCCCTCCTTCATCTTTATCTCCACCCCTCCTTCATCTCTCCTCCACCCTTCCTTCATCTTTATCTCCACCCCTCCTTCATCTCTCCTCCACCCCTCCTTCATCTCTCCTCCACACCTCCTTCATCTCTCCTCCACCCCTCCTTCATCTCTCCTCCACCCTTCCTTCATCTTTATCTCCACCCCTCCTTCATCTCTCCTCCACCCCTCCTTCATCTCTCCTCCACCCTTCCTTCATCTCTCCTCCACCCCTCCTTCATCTTTATCTCCACCCCTCCTTCATCTCTCCTCCACCCTTCCTTCATCTTTATCTCCACCCCTCCTTCATCTCTCCTCCACCCCTCCTTCATCTCTCCTCCACCCCTCCTTCATCTCTCCTCCACCCCTCCTTCATCTCTCCTCCACCCTTCCTTCATCTTTATCTCCACCCCTCCTTCATCTCTCCTCCACCCCTCCTTCATCTCTCCTCCACCCTTCCTTCATCTCTCCTCCACCCCTCCTTCATCTTTATCTCCACCCCTCCTTCATCTCTCCTCCACCCCTCCTTCATCTCTCCTCCACCCTTCCTTCATCTTTATCTCCACGCCTCCTTCATCTTTATCTCCACCCTTCCTTCATCTCTCCTCCACCCTTCCTTCATCTCTCCTCCACCCCTCCTTCATCTCTCCTCCACCCTTCCTTCATCTCTCCTCCACCCTTCCTTCATCTTTATCTCCACGCCGCTCGCTGGCCTGTTTCCCGCCGTGTGGGTTCTAGCTAAACCCTTCTGAGATGCCTCTTCCTCGTCTGCATCTCCAGGCCACAGCGTGAGCCAGACGCCTTTGGTGGCGAGCCATGCGCAAACCCGCATTTAGTAACTCGATCAAGGGGCCGAGGTACAGTCCTCTGAAGCAAAGAGCATTAGAGGCGTGAAGGAACCGCTCTGGCGAGTCAACAGCTTTGATATGTAAAAACCTGCATCTGTCTGCCGGCTGGGGCCAAGCTGGGAGGGGGGATCTGGAGACGTCTGCTCGGGAAAATCATTCCTTCTAATAGAAACACAGAAGGCCAAATCCCCAGCTGTGAAGCCCTGATGTTGTTAGTAAAACTGGCTCCAAGTGGCCCTGAGTGGAATGGGAGGGGAAGGAGGAGTGGAAGGAAGTGAGGAAGGAAGGAAGGAAGGAAGGAAGGAAGGAAGGAAGGAAGGAAGGAAGGAAGGAAGGAAGGAAGGAAGGAGGGATGGAGACTTGTCCCCAGTAGGACTTCCGTGCGTCCGTCTGTCAGGATTAGACCCATCTGGGGTGGGTGTCCCGCTGGCTGCTTGGACGTGCTCTGCCCAGGGAGCTGCAGCCTCTCCAGGGGCTCCGCGTGGCGCCTCTCTCCCAGACACGCCTCTCTCCCAGACACGCCTGCTCGCTGCGAGCCACAGCTAACTGACACACATCAAACAGACGCGCCAGATAAAGAGCTGTTGTGTGGGAGAAAAAGAGTAAGTAATGGATGGAATTATATGATTATTGGTTTTAATTAAT